>NW_020884910.1:5822077-6044685 GCF_003945725.1 Corapipo altera
CTGCCGGGGGACTCCGCGCCCGCCCCGCCCGCGGCTCCTCCTGCGGCCGAGGCGGGCAGGAGGGACCCCGCGGCCCGCTTTGTCCTCGTCCTCCTCACCCAGGAGGGCCCTCCTGGCCCGCTGCTCCCCTCCTCTGGCATCGCCAGTATTGTCTCACACTGTTGCGTGGGAAACGGCCCCTTCCCACCCCACCGCGGGTAGATGGTGTGTTTCCACTTCTTCCAGCTCAGAACTTCCAGGTTCACCGCCTGACTGGCCTCTGCAGCCTCTTTGCCCGTCCTGCTGGATGCCCTCAGGCCTTGGTCGGTTTTTTTTGGGATCAATGGTGAGCTTGCCGATCAACTAAGCAATGTACGTGAAACTTCAGTAGAAACAGTGCAAGGTGGCCAGGCTTCCCTGCAACTGCCCTCGGGGACTAGCCGATGTCTGTCTTGATTCACTATGCCTGGGAATTATGAGTACCGTAAAAGGCAGGCTTTGAAATCTGAACATCAGTGAAGTCCTGCATGAAGCTCCTTGGACTTTGTTATCAACACAATTCTTTATCAGTTGGATTTTTAAGCTCTTCAAATAATGTTTTTTTTTTTTCCTAAAAAGAAGTACTCTTTTTTATAAAACCACATTGTCTAACACCAGTGACATTCCTATAGTGCGCCACATTCACATTCATGACTGAACTTTGTACCAGCCTCTCCATTAGTTTGCCCAGGACCATCAGTATCTTACAGTCTAATATGGTCTTAAGCTGCATCAGGGGAGGTTTAGGTTGGACATTAAGAAGAATTTCTTCACAGAAGGGGTGATTGGACATTGGAATGGACTGCCTGGGGAGGTGGTGAAATCACTGTCCATGGAGTTGTTTAAGGAAAGACTAGGCGTGGCACTTGGAACCACGGTCTAGTTGACATAGTGGTGTTCAGTCATAGCTTGGACTCAGTGATCTCAAAGGTCTTTTCCAACCTAATGGATTCTGGGGTTCTGTGATTATCTGTCTATCATGGCCTTTTCAAATACCAGCGTGATAAGAACATAATTTAAGACTTCTGGATTTTAAGTTCCCTAAGTTAAAAATCAACAACAAGGGAGATCTCCGATCAGGGTTTGTTTCGTTGTTGTCATTTTGTTTGTTTGTTGTTTGATTTGTGTTTTGGTTTTTTTAGGACTGTTAAGAACATTTACATATCAGCAGGAAAATACTTAATATTTGTATATAATACTTACATATATAAGCAAATACTTAATCTGTTACACAGGGATGTTAACATATGGTAACACCCCTGTGATGCTTTGTAACTGAAAAAAATGTAAGGATGAAAAAAAAGAAAAAGTCTTAATTTATAAACAGTGAAGGTCAATAAAGGAGCATAGTTACAAAAAATGAAACAATGTGTGTCATTAAAATTACACCAAGGAATAATATTTTCCTTTTGCCACATTTCACGAGAATTGATGAATGGCCAATTGCCCTCATTTGACCCAAGATTTACTTGAAATGAAGTCCTCTTTGAACTTGTTTTCCCGCTCCTATTGTTAAAGATGTCTATCAGAGCCTCCCAAAGTACTTGCTCTGGGTGATCTGTTCTTTCCCTGCCTCACTTTCCCTGCCAGCTCCTTCCTCTTTTTCCTGTTTATCTGCTTCTCATTTCCTATCGTTAAGTACTAGATCATTACACAGAGACCTGGAAGATTTGATGGTTTCCTTCTCCCTTTGTTCAAGGACTTCTGACTAATATTTCTATTGTATTTGCTAATTAGCCTGTTCTAGGGAAAGTTTTATGCTGCTTTCCCATTTATATTTTTCTGAAAGAATACTGGTAAAACTTTTTATAGCATGTACAAAAAAATCTTTAAAGCATAATTTCCTTCCTAAACTCTTTGTGAGTAGTGTGGGTATAGCCCATTTATTACATTTGGAATGGGATGCCTCATGCTTCCCTGTCCCTATTTAGTCTACTAATTTTAGGGAGTCGTTTCTGGATGTCCTGCCATAAGAAACAAACTGAAAAAGTGGTGAAGCCGAAGTCATTAGTAAGCAGGACAGGCAGGAGCAGACCTGCAGTCCCTGGACTTGCAGAAAAGTCCAGGATGACTTGTTGGCAGAAAACTGAGAACCTGTCAAAGTGCCATGGCCTAGGTTAACGGCAGCCAGAGGAATGTGGAAAATGGCTTATTTGGGGAGTTTACAAAGAAAAGAGAAGTGGAACAGATAGTTGCTGCTTTCCTGTTGACTAACAAGTTCAGCTTTACTGTGGATATGTCAGCCCTGGGAACTACTGTGTTTCAGAGACTTCTGTGAACTTGGCAGAGCTGCCAGGCTTGGTCTGGGAGTACTTGACACATCCTTGCTTGTTTCCATGCAAACTGTTTTGTGTTGTGCTCAGCCACCCAGCCAACAGCTCTTCCCATTTTTATGAACCTCATCTGGAAAATTCAACAAAGGATTTACAAACATCTCCCAGTTTTGGCAGAGTCTCTTCCTCATTCAGCTAAACATGCATTTAAAATTATGTGGCATTTGACTGGTGGGAGGAGCATTTCTGTACTGTTCTTTCAGCTTCTTTTCCAAGAGTCTATTATTATCAGACTATTGACCAAGGCACAGAGGATGCTGTCATCCCCAGCCCTCCCTTTCTGCATCCAGCCTGATACCTAAGGGCTCCCAGAGCATGAGCATCTACCTGTTCTTACCCCACCTGAAGCCAGCCAGGGCCTGGATATTTCCCACATCACAGAAGCCTGGGCTGACCAGGATGTGTGGGTCCACCAGGCAAAGATACTGTGCCCAGCCCAGCAGCCCTCATTAGCTGCACAGTGTGGTTGTGAGGATAGGTGGGACAGAAGGGTTGCCTCCCTCTCTCTCCCTCCTTACATAGGTGCTCACCCAAGCCCACCCCTCAGCATGAGGGGTGAAGTGAGTTTAGATCTGTAACAGGCTCATGGGTATAAAGTATAACATAGATGCCATTAATGTGCTCTCTGTGAAAGAGACCCTCCCGTGGCTCCAGGTTTTCACAGAATCACAGAATGGCCTGGGTTAGAAGGGACCTTAAGACCCACAGCTGTGGGCAGGGACACCTTCCAGTAGACCAGGTTGCTCAGAGCCCCATCCAGCCTGGCCTTGAACACTTCCAGGGATGGGGCATCCAGGAGTTCCCTGGGCAACCTGTTCCATCGACTCACTACCCTCTGAGTAAAGAATTTCTTCCTAACATCTAATCTAAATCTCTCCTCTTTTAGTTTAAAACTGTGAAGGTTTTAAAAGGAGGTGCCAGTTGCCCTTCGCTTTTGCTGGGCACAGAGCACACACAAGTAAATTGCCCCAGGCCAAGCCTCAGGTGACAAAATTTCTGCAAGCTGATGTCATGGGAGAATGTGACAGCTGCAGGAGGACAACACTGATCCCCTGCTTGGAGACACCACTTGAGACAGAGGGAAAACTTCTGCCTTGGGATCTCCCTCAGACTTTCTACAACAGACAAACACCTTCACTACTAAACGACTCCCTTCACACGTATACACTTTCTATTTTGAATTTGCTAGTAGCTTTTTCTCTTCAGGGTTGTGTTGAGCTTCAAGGACGAAACTTAAGACACCTCATTTAATGTTAGCCCACATCTCTCCATTTTCATACTGGACTCCAAAGTACATTTCCATAAGCTGTTGCTGTCACACAAACCCATGCTCCAGCAGAAGGACTTTCAGCCACTGCAGTGTGACCTGGGAAAGGTGAAGGAAGAAGGCAGCAAAACAGCACACCTGGCAGACTAAACCTGTCTCTCACTAATGGAAGGGGCACAATCATCACACACAGGTGTTTGGTTTAACCCTGAAATAACAAACTAGAAGCAGATATGGTATGGAGATGTGGTAAAACATGAAACACAGAAAGAAAGCAGCAAAAGAGATTGGTGGGTCTCTCTTGTCCTCCAGATTTGCAACAGGAAACACAGAGTTTGAAGTGGCCAAGCAATACCCCTTTCAGCTGGCAGCAGTTCTTTGAAGACAAAAGCAGCTGCAGCTAAACCACCCATCAACACTGGCTTTGTGCAGACTTGCCCTTGCCCTGGCTTCTGACCAGACATTCTTGCTTTCACCTCTTCCCTGCAGCTTTCCAGCCACCTGCTGCCACTTACAGCTTTCTGCTGCTATATATATTCTTTTTAATCTCTCCTGAATCCTGCTTACATTTTCTGAAGGCAAGATGAAACTGGATTTTTTTCAAGCCAGCTTTTCTAAAGAAACAAGTTCTTTGTGATGTCAGGCCATTCATGTTTTTTGACCTTCCCTTCAGCCATATTTAAGACAGGAAAGTGATCTGAAAGACTAAGTTTCTGCATGCAAAAGATACCTGAGTTGGGAGGGACTCACAAGGATCATTGACCTCCAACTCCTGGCTCTGCACAGGACAGCCCCAAGAACTACGCCATGTGACTGAGAGTGTTTTCCAAATGCTTCTTGAACTGGCAGACTGGGTGCTGTGACCACTTAATACTTGTACTGAGAAGCCAACTGAACCATTCTTCTTCCCCTTTGCTACTGGGACCATGAGAGACAGAAGGATATTATAGTAGGATATTTCATGGACATGCAGCTGTTGTGGTGCTGTTAGGGGACATCTAGAAAAATGTGGCAGCACTTCAGAGGAAAACAGGTTGAATTTAGTTCTATTGCTCACAGAGAAGCTAAAAATCATACAATTGAGGTATGTGTGTGGGAGAACAGATCCTGGAGCAGGGAGTGCCTGTGGGGTGAACGCTTACAGTATCAGAATGTGCCTTCTGGTGGGGTCACCAGAGACAGCATGCCAACACCAGTACAACATCCCTGTGTGCAGCACCCTTTCACCTGCCCCATGGCCCCACAGGCTGAGCACAATCTCCATGTGTGCACAGGGGTTGTCAGAACAGGACTTTCCCTGCAGTACTAGAAAAAAACCTGGCCTTTGCTGCAGGGCAGTGAGCAGGGAATTGACTTAAATGAGGTTTGTGGCCAGTATGAGACTTGCAAAAGTGTATTTTTATGCATATGCATGTATATGTGTGTATGTGTATAAAGACATATAGAATCTGACTGTCTGAAGGAAATGGCAACAGGTCTGCAGGAAGACTAACTCCCTGTGAGTCTAATGAGAGCCAGCATTTTGTTTCAGACAGGTACAGACCAGCCTGCTTATCACATTTGTTCCCAGACAGCAAAGCTTGAGCTGGTAAGCACACATCTGCACTCAGCATAGCCCTCCTGCTTCCTTGTTTGCTTGACTTGCCCCAGGCTCCTCTTCCCTCACACATCCAGCTCCTTTCTTGTGCCTAGCACCTTGCACCCACCTCTGTTCAATTTGTTGGCCAGAAAGCAGAACTGCATAAGGCACTGGCAACCCAAACTCTGTTTTCCTCACTGTTGCTACCGAGACCTTCTGCTGAATTGAGGGGAAAAGAAAAAGGTGGAGGAAGAAAAACGAGTATTCAGATTTTTACTCAGATGTCCCAGGAAGGATTTAGGCTGCCTTGGATCCCTCTCTAAGTCCAAGACAGCTCATCCTAAGCACCTTACTCCTTATTCCTCCCTCAGAACTTCATCCAGGTGCTGTGTGGAAGGGCACAGAAGAGGTACAGATGGCACTCAGAGACAAAGGTCTCTTTGCTTTTCAAGCTGCTGCTGAAACTGCCTGGCAAACTCACTGGGCTGAAAAGAGGCACTTGGCCCTTTTCCTCTTTGGTGCCATCTCTGGATTGCACCCAGCAGCTCTCAAGAAGATAGGGTTAGACCAGAGGTTATGCCTAATTGTGATTAATGATGAAGTAACTATACTCCACAGCTGGGGGCAGGGGAGAAGCCCTGGCAGCTCTTCAGCTCCACCGTGCCCAGAGCTAGAGGTTCACTTCTCTGCAGAGAACAGTGGCTACTGCCACCTTGGCTGTAATCTGGAGCCAGGCACTTTGACATGTGCTGCCTTCTCCTGCCTGCCCCACGCCTTCTTACTTGCCTGGAGGACTAGTTGGGTATGAAGCAAAGAGTGAGAATCACATTTATTTTCTGTGCTCAGAAGAAACACTCTTGAGGCAATGCACTTACTTAGATGTCTAAGAACTGAAATACATGGAAAACATATTAGTACTTCTATCTGCCCGTCATTAGCACAGAAAAGAGATTCTTTTCAGAGACGTCTGGGTTCTACTTTCACATTATGCAAAGCCCCTCTCCCATTAGCACCCCTACATTCAAAGGCCACAGAAAAAAAGACACAAGACCAGGACCCTTGCAAATCCTGCCAGGACAGGACCACGTACAAGGCAGCTGTCACGCTGGGGTGTGCTCACCTAAACAGCAGAAATGTAAACATTGTGAGGATTTTTGATTACAACTTGTGCTTCTTAAGAGCAGGGGTGTCCCAGGACTCCTCTGTCTTGCATCCACTCAGGGGCATCATTCAGAGCCCTGGGGCACCACATCCCTGAGACCAGCTTGCGGCTGAGGCAGTGTGGTGCTGGGACTCGGAAATACGGAAGAAAGCCTGATGATAAATGGCTGACCCACCCAGCAGGAAAGGCCTGACAATAAATGGCTTAATAAAATAGCTATTTTAATAAAAAAGAATAAATCTTCTGTCATTCCAGATGCTGGGGGAACCCCACGTTCATGAAAAAGCAGCATGTTAGCCCTCAGGATCACATGTAGATTTTACAATGGAATAGCTGCATCTTACACTATAGACACTGCAAATCAACATATGTTACATCACAGCTGATCTGAATATCCAGACACTGAATTCCGTCTCTCAGGAGGAGATAAAACTATGTCCCTGAAGTTCCCCTTATTACATAAAACTCCTTATATCCTGTGTTCTTAAAGAAACAAGTTGCAGATAAAAGCATCCTAAACTTTGGCAAAAGCAAAGCACTCAGATACCATGGGGTTTAATTAGCCTCAGGTATTTAAACTCACTGCAATATACAAGAATTCCAGTCTCAGAAAAAGTATGGAAAGTTGTCATCACAGAGGTTCTTCAGGCTGTAAGAGAAGCCTCTTTGTTTCCAGTTAAAATGTCCGTCACCTCAGACCTGTAGGGCTACCTCACTATTGTTAGGGGTGGCCATCTCAACACCCACCTAGACAACATGAATCCAGAGTGCCAGATTGCCTTCTTTATGGAGCTGGCAGTTGGGAATAGCTAAAGGCTTCAGAGGGAAATAATCTTATTTGAGATTTTTCTGTTTAAAAACACCCTACGGACTTTGTCTGTGCTCCTAAAGTCTAATGTAAACCAAACATTAAAGGGTCAGACCTACAGAATTTTCAGTTTGCCTCTAGAAACTGGAACAAGTGGATATAAGCTTAAAAACAGAAAGCAAGATCTCTTCTGGGCTTCATCTCTCTGCTCCTTACCCTCAGCTATTTATCAACCATTTAATATTTCAAAACCAAGATTAAACCCAAACAAGGCAATATATTGCGCAGTTTCCTTCATGTAACTGCAGAAGAATTAATGACTATGAAAGAGGAAACAGCTGAAAAGCCAAGAAAAACCCTTTAATTTTTCCCATTTCCAAAATATAAAGAAACTACTTGCCATCAAGTTTTTAGCTTAGAATTTTGTAATCAAAATACATACAGGAAACTTGCCCATGCTTTCCAAGGGAAACATCTTCAAAGTGAAACCAATTTCTGTATGGTACACCTGATAAAATAGGAGTATGAGAGAAAACAAAGGCTGCAGTTCTTCTCTTTATCTATTCTACTATTGTGTTTACATTGGTCTGTGTCTAAACGTCCCTCTGCTGACATTTAAGACAAAAAGGAAGAACATGAAAGGCCTGGGGAAAAAAGAAAGTAAGGCAGTAAAGTGCTTTGTCTTGCAAAATCAGAAAGTCATTGGCAATGAAACACTCTGCACTGATAAAGCACAAGATTATACCAGATTTATATGATTTATCACAACTGAAAACGAAAAAGCAACTGAAGCCCTAAAACTTTCTTCTACATCTGATATGAAAAATCAGATCTGTTACTTCTAGTGATATCTGAAGTTTATTGCTTGGACTAAAAAAACCAAAAACCAAACCAACAAACCAACCAAAAAAACCCCCATGCAGTAAGAGTTTCTCAGATGCTTCCTTCAGCTTCACATGAGCCTTCAGCATTCCAGCAAACACTTGCACAGCATCTCAGGGGCAGCTCGTTTTCAGCTGTGGAACACCATGTGACCCCAGCCCACACCACAGAAAGCCATTTACCCCCAGACAGGGGCTGTGGAGGGTGACTAGAGGTACCTGAGTGGGAGTGTCCCTCCCACCTAGAGACTTCCAAGTTAAAGAAACTAGATGACTCAAGAGACTAATTCCAATCCTGTATTCTAAAAGGAAATCTCAGACTAAATTATTATGGAGCATTTTTAGCAACCATTAGCAGAAGAAACAGTATTAAACTGTGGGTACTATGGTTATGTAGCCCCATCCCAACTTTGGCATTCCTATCTCTGCATGAGTTGAGAGATTTCATCCCTCAACAGTTAAACAGTGAGTTCATCTGTTATTTCACAAAATACAGAAATATGAACCTTCTTCACTTCCCAAACACTGGAAAAATAAACTGGAAATGTCAATGAATATTTGAACAGGTCCTCATTTGAATCCCACATTCTTTAGATTTTCTAAGTCTGTTTAAAAAACAACCCCTTTACCTCTTTACCAAAAAAAAAAAAAAAAGAGTATTTTCTTAATTCTCCTCAAAGTGTAATGATTGAAAGGACTGGGGACTGTCCCCTTTTAATGCCCAACCCTGTCAATATCTTTAGGGGTAAATTTAACAGCTAAAAAAAGAAAAATATTCAAACAATTTTACTGAAAAATCTGGTTTTTTGAGACTTGCAGATATTTTCTTTCCCAGACATGCAGATTATTTTCATTTCTTAAATTTCCATTATAAATGTTTTTGTCCAGGTTTCCTACAAGGTAAGAAACAGATAAAGGAGCATTTTCTCACAATCAGAAGTTTTATTGTTAATCATTACTAATAAAATTATGACTACTTTAAAAAGTCAAATAAAACCAATATAAAACCATGGTCATTAAAATATTATATACACACATAGCAAATCAGCTTAATATCAGTTTTCTATTGTATCAAAGAGCACATACTTTAGTACCTAGCAAATAAAGAGTCTGATTTCAACTTCAAATAGTCACTTTATATTTACAAAAATATTAAATAAGATTTTTGAAAAGTAATCCTCAAGTCCAAATGTAATCTTAACTGTACAGAAAAGAGAACTTTTGGGAGCTACTGTAAACCACAGAAGGAACAAATTCTTTCTGATGCAAATTCTTATCCATCAGAAACAGACTGGCTTCCTAATCTCCAGGTTCCTTTTGAATGCCAAGTACATTTCCTCAGTTTTTCTGGACTTTTTCATCCCCATATCTTGTGCAAATAAACGCCCCAGAAGGTTTCACATGCCATTTCTAAAGCCTCTGCCTTCAGTGTACCTAACACAGGTATCAGGTGCTGACTTAGAATGCTACAGCAGCCTGAGTTTACAATCTTGTGAAAGATGTATTTGGTGAAAAGGTATAAGGTCACAGCAGTATGTCCCATTTGGAACCTCATTCCCAGGACTTCCTACAGTGCTTTATATGGCACAAATACAGTAAGCATATTGACCTTTCCATACTAATGGCACTGACACAAAAGCACTTCAGAGTTAAACTGCACATCTGGAGAGGGGTATTATTATGATTCAACTGTGGTTCATAAAAAAAAATTAAAAATACAGGACTTAAGTGCAACTTCCTTTACATAATGTGCATAGACAATGCAAACCATCCTTCTTCTTTTTGCTTTTCTACCTGCAAAAGAAGAAATCAGTTAAAATTTAAATATCGTAAGTTTCCCACAGGCTTGCTAGCCAACAAGTAAGATTGCTGTCTGCCATCAGCAACATGAAGGGAGTCACATCACCTACTTCAGGCACCTAGTTTAAGACACATCTACCTTAAGAATTCCCAATTTCCCTTCCGGTGATACTTTGCTGTCAGGACAGGGAGTCTTGGACCCTTTGTTTCTCTTTATTGCTCCTAATTTAGATTATTTTGGACACCAGGAGATAGGTTATTAATATGTCCCTGTGCTTGCTTTCAAGCATGAAGATCTATGACTGGATTACCAGACTGTACTGCTGCCTGGAATTCCCCATGAGAGCATCTCACTGCAAGCTATCCTTCTCTTTGCATGTCAGGAATCAGAAATCTAGACTGGGGATATTTCTTCTTGCCCATTGTCCATAATCCAAACTGCCATGAATCAATCACTAATAGCCTCAGTAGATTTAAAGCAGGACAGAGCTCTCCCTCCTTCATCTATCTTGTTTTTTCCTTATATGACAGCATAATCAGATGTTCTGGTTGAAGATTTCAGTCTCACCTTTGGTCTTTGGCTGACAGAAGTTAATTTCACACTTTCTGACGTGGCACTTGGGGGTGAACAAGGTTTGCTGGAGTCTCCTACAGACCTGGGGATATTCAAAACGAGACTGAAGGAGTTAAAAACGGAAATGACTACAAGAATCATATCTCAGATCGTGAGTTAGGATTCCTCATCAATAGCCTTCAACAACCCACGTCATCTGCATTGTGTCACATTGCAGATATTTTACATACAAACAGTGGAGGTTGTGAAAAAGCTACTGGACCTTTATCCCACTTCCACATAGTTTAATGTGATAAGTCACAGAAAATCCATGAAGCCAAAGAAAAACATGGCAGTTTTTCCACTGTGTTCAATTTCTGCTGCATGGGTAATCAAGACACTACAAAAGTGAAATAGTGAAGGGTTAACTTTTACCTTCTTATACTGGTCATACTGGCAGAGGAATCCCCCTTATCCTTGGAGCTGTCCACACCAACTGCCACAGGAACAGACACTTCAACTGTCCTCTTTTCATTTTCTAGGCAATAAATAATAGCTTGATTCTGATGAGAACACAGCAACATTGCACAACATTCATTTCACCTTCCCACTGAGGGAAGGGGCATCACATACTTCTTCACAATTGCATAAAATATACAGACCAGAAATAAAACATCACGTTAAACACCAACCTCATACCCACTTTCTGAAAATGACTGGCATTGAAATCAGATGCTCAGAGCAACTCTGGTCAATGTACACACAATATGGAATGATTCTTCCATGGTTAAGTTTTCTGGGTATTTTTGGCAATCAGAGGCTTAAAGAGTTCTGATTTCTCTACTTTGTTCCTTTAAGATTTTACTTATCATGTTGAATTGATATTACAACAGCCAAAGAAGCATTAAAAGTGTTATGATCCAACCCATGAGTCACTGCACATGCATGCATATGCACACACACGTGGTCTCTCCTCCTCCTTCCCCTCTCCTCCAAGTCCTTCCCCCTTTATACATCATGTGGTTTCAGAAGAGGCAAAGGGTGGGTGTTCTAGACAGATCATGTGCACGGGGTCACGTGCAGTTCTGCCTGTAATGCTAATGACTCCATGAAAAGACAAAGCAGCCCTCACCCCCTGGAAAGTAATTTTGTTTGTAGTTACACATTGCAGCTAATCTATGAATCTTGAATCATCAAGATATTCCTTTAGCTAATTTACCTGTTCAGGTGACTGGAAGCTCCAGTTACTCCTTTCTATTACCACTGGCAGTGACTGAGCAAAGTAGTCTGATGGAAAGAGCACCCAAAAGACCAAAAACTAGAAGATGGTTGAGAACTGGATAACCACTTTGCCATGACTTTCAAAAGCCTGACGTAAATACTTTTATGTAAATACTTTTTTATGAAAGATTCTGCATGATAGAGGACAGATTAAAAGCCTAGTGCTGCCCACCAGTGACTATCACAGAATCAATTAAGTTGGAAAAGACCTCAGAGATTGAGTCCCACCTATCATGAAACACCACATCAACTAGACCATGGCACTGAGTGCCATGTCCAGTCTTTCCTCAAAGATGCCCAGGGACAGTGACTCCATCACCTTCCTGGGCAGCCCTTGACAACCCTTTCTGTGAAGACATTCCTCCTAATATCCAAATACAGCAACTGCTCTTCAGACAAGAACGTAGCAAAGAACAGATTTACCATGAAGCACAATACTTCCAGCAGACTAATTACTAAGAAACTAACTTTAGGAGAGGTTTAGCTGACATGTTTTAAGCTCTCTGAAGTAAGGAGTGTTTGTATGACACAGTCATTGACAGCAAGTGTACTGCTGACCATAACCACTCATCCAGTAAGATAAGGACACAAACTCTCAAAAGGAGAAAAACACTGTCTTACTAGTTTTTGTTTCCCCTGAAGCTGGGTACTTACCAGTATAATTCAGGGATGGGGGAAGAACAGGAGACAGCATTGGAGGGACCATATCATCAGCAGCTAATTTTTGCTGGTCTATTAACTGCAACAGTTTATCACGTGCTTCTGTACTCTGGCGATTCAGCTCTGCAATTCTTTCCTCCAAGCTCTTTGATACCATGAGATGAGTCTATTGGATAATGGGATAGTTACTTCCAGTGAAAAATTGACAATTTGCACCGCCAAGGAGAGCATACAATATATTTCAAGTACTGCTACGTATTTAATTTTCAAACTGAAAGTGAACATAATTATATAGCACCTCCCATGAAAAAATTGATTTTTCCCCTCCCTTTCACTGTCCTATATCTAAGTCCTTAATTGACTAGACACTACAATACTTTAAACTGTTCTTTCAAATAGGAAAAACACAGCTATTGTCCATATAATTTAAGAAATAAGAAGAACAAATCCCAAAAAATCCCACCAACCATCCAGAAATTTACCATAGTTAAGAAAATACTTAATCAGAGACACGTATTCAGGAGGGTGTGGGGAAGCAAAAGCAGGTTTCTAGCAGAAGTGTCCTGGAACTCATCTTTAAGCTGTGTTTTCACCTGCTTTGACCTCTTCAACTCCCCCTCACTCATTGCTTCCACAAAAACACTACCTTCTAAAAGTTTACGTGGTCTTGTACAACTAAATACTGACTAAATATTACACAACGTAACACAATGTGGAAAATGACAACACTCTCAGCCTACATTTACATGAGGAAATTTCAAGTCTTTAGGATCCTTAATTGAACAGTCAATTAGCCACTGTGATGAACACAAGTAAAGGCAGAAGCAAGTGCAGGGATGTTCCTCTGTTAACTCCACTAACTTGGGTGTCACTGAATAACTGCTTAGTTTCAGGTTAAAGTTCTTCCATGTGAACTGAAACCTTCAGGGTCTCTCTTTCCCAAAGATTTTGGGATTTTCAAAGAACAGGACTGATAAGACAGACCCAACAAGTACATACACTGTTGTCAAGTATTTGCAAGAGATGGACCTGCGCCAACTTTAATCTCATGGGCTTCTGGATCACAGTAGCAAAAGAGGGATATGATGTGGATTTAAATATGCATCTTAAAAGCTTGACAAGAACCTGTGAGTTGGTGCAGTCCTTTCATTGTTAATATTATCCAAGCTACAAGAACAACACCTGATCATATTGCAACTACACCTCTTCTTGCAGAATTACCTTATCCTAAACCTATAAATGTGCTGCACACTTTTCAGCACTCGTATATAACAAAGGCTAATGAGAGAAATCTCCCTAGTGAATGACAGAAATCACAAGTCCCCAAGCAAACAAATTAAAAGAATAACAACTGACAAGAGGAAAGACACAAAAGCACCAGTAAACCATGGGAAAGCAAATCAGCAAAAGGGGGATTCAGCCTTCCTCTTCTGCTAAATTCTCACCTGTCCTTGTGAAGAGTCTGGACTAGGATCTGCATTTTGTATTGGGTCTGGCTGATTTGGGCAGTCACTTGTGTCTCCAGAGGCACCTCTGAATTTGCTCAGTTGAGCTTTGATTAGCGCATTCTGCCGTGTGAGCTCAGCTATCTGTCCCAGCAGATCACCACTTTGAAATAACTCTTCAGCTGTGCTGTTTTTTCTAGTGTCACCTTGGCAGGACAGGTTGATTTTCTTGTGGGAACCCTCCAAGCCTTTGTCTGCAGAAGGAATTGGTTGCCTTCGAGAGATGAGAGAGTTTTCCTCAGTTGTGCTCTGTGCCTTCAGGGAGGAAGGTAAGCTCCTTTCCTTGCATGGGTCTCTTTCAGTGTTTTCAGGAGACTGAGAAATGGTTGTAAACACTGAACAAGAAATAAAGTAACAATAAGGATGGAAACACGGGATCCTCACCGAAGAAACTAACAGTGACTTTGTTGCAGCACAGCACTAAAAATCAAGAGGGAACTTGAATTGTAACATCTAGCCTGAATGGTGTTACGTTACTGATCAAAACCACTCTATGCAACATCCTGCTGCAAGAACTCACCAGGTTTATTATCTCCTATTGCAAACAGCCTTACATTTAAATGATTTAATTAGAGATTGAGAGAGAAGCCAGTGAGGAGAAAATAAATTGTTTTCAATTTCTTAGCTGACAGATCAGATACTATTCCTTAGTTAGTCCTCCATTTTCCAAAATCCAGTTACCTTAACTGGTACTTATATTGGATTGTTACCAAAATTTTCAGGATAATAAAATATTTTATCATAATAATAAACTAGATATTTAGTCAGCCCCCAGAAAGGGGAAGCACTGTGGCCAGCAAAAGTAGTTAGGTATTTTTTTGTGATCATCATCAGCAAACAGATAATGCACCACACAGACATGTCTAAATAAGTTACAGCACTGTCAGCTGCTACATGCCAAGTCCAAGTTGAATTTTTGATCAAAACCTGATTTTCTATGCTTTATATACCAAATAGCCCATTCCTTCCCAAGCTATAGTTTTTGCCTCTTGAGCAGGGAACATTTAAAAATTTACACTCAAGTGTGTTTTATGAATCATTGAGCATAAAGAAACATTCAATCAGTTTAATATTTGTTGAGCTGTTTAGCATCAGTCTTGAAAGAGCAACAATATATTTATCACATAGCTAAACTGTGGAGAAGTCCAGGAATATAGTTCTATAGTCTTGTTTCTAATGACAGACAACATCTGACAGTTCTCAATGGGACTGAAACAAGACATTGCTCTTTGTAGAACAAGACCTTTAGTTCATTTCCTCCAGATTTATTATGTACCTCCTCACAGCAGAGCAGCCCACTAAATGGCTGAACCAGGTATAAACTTCCAATTGCCCTGCCAACCCCTTAAAAATCAAAAGGACTTTTGGTTATTTTTCTGACTTGAAAAAGGCTTACAAAGAAACACAGCTGAAAAGGGAGGGGAAAAGAGCAGGGAAGGCACAAACCCCCACTACTGTGCCCTACTTCCTGTCAGCAGCCATCAAACCAGCCATGGATATAACTATCTGCCTCTTAACAACAGTGTTATACAGGGCCTGGCACTTGGTTACAATGACAGTCGCAGGAGGAAACAGCTAATTTTGGGAGTCTCAAAGGGTCCTCCCTTCTGCTCACTTCAAGAAGTTTAAATAAGAAATACCTTCTCTAATCACTCCTGATGAACTTTCTTCCGCCCAACAACCAGAACTGAGCTACCAACCTATGAAACTCCTAAAGCCTATAGATACTGACATAAGATGGAGTTATCTGGTTATCTGGCAACACATAATTTCACCCAAAACTTCCTCAAACCTTTCCCATGTATTAAGTGAAACTCAGTAATGGAAACCTGCCCCCAAAGCCTTCTAAAAAACCCTTTGCTGGGAAGATTGGCTCAAAGCAGGAGTACACAGCCTACAGACATCCTGGTATGTCTGCAATATGGGCTGCAGAAGCAGTGAATTTCCAGGCTTCAGTGGTCCCATTACAGGTGATGGAGGCTGGAGTATACTATTGGCAGATGGAAATCTGAGATGATGTGCTGTCCATTATTGACAAATAGCTACAGCAGTCATACAAAAAAGTGACAATCAAAACCAGTACAAATAAAAGTGTCAGCCTGAATTGTCACTGACAGGACTGCTGACCACAGATGGAAAACAGAAAGCCTGAAGGATATCTAGCAACAGGCACAGTAAGAAAAGAAATGTGTATATGGATGCAGCAGTCAGAAATTCCAGCTCTGGGGCCAATGTGCCCAAGCATATAGATTCTTACAGACTCTGAAGTCTACTACTACAGCCAGACGGATCTCACCATTCTGGAGGGAAGACAATTCCTGACTGCTCTTCTGCTGTGGGGGTGACAACAGCACAGCTGGCTGGAAGATGTGAGCTGGCAGGTTTCTGTCAGATCCCACACCACGTGAGGCACCTGGCCCCGTGGGAAAGGTGAAAGGAAGTTCTTCCTGGGGAAATTTCAGCATATTTTCCCTCTTGCCTGCCTCAGTCCTGGGCTCAGAATAGGTCACATCAGGTTTTTCTGAAGAAAAAGACAAAGCAGGGATAAAACTTAAACAAATGAATAAAAAAACAGAGAAAAAACCCAAGTTTAGTGCAATAGGAATGTAGGGAAAAATCTCAGTAACAACTCAGATACCCGAAAAGACAAGACCAGGTTATGTTTCACACACAATCCTAACATACTTCTGATCCCCAGGTACAGAACTCTTTCACTCAAGCATATTACAAATCTTTACTGGCCATAACAGCATGAAAAGCTCTTACATGAAGCCTCACAATCTCAGGATATTAGTATGAGATCTGTTGGCAGCTCGTGCTCAAGAGTTAGAGACACACGACTTGTGAAGAACAGATATTTGAGGTGCATTTGGTGACATCCTCTTGAGACAAAAAGACCTACACGCTTGTCCTAATGCCTAAGTAGAAAACAATTCAAGGCATTTTCAAGCTCTTTGATGACTTTTTACAATTGTATTCAAATAAGACATCTCTTCAATTAAAAAAAAAAAAGTTATTCTCCTGTATTTAACTACAATTAGTCTGTGTGTATGTTGCCATCTATTTGGAACATACCAGAGGCACACAATGAAAAGCATGAAATTCAAGCTGTAGTGAGCTGAGATACCATAGTAATTTTAATATACTTATATGCACTGATCTGTTGATGCCATTTTTGCACTCTCCCTCCACTATTTTGTTCAGGACATTTGTACCAATAAGAGAAGTTAGTGGAAAATTAAGAACGTATCTGATCCCAAAATACAAAAATGACAAAGAGTCAGAAGAGGCTGCTTGCATAAAATACTGCTTACGGTTTACTTTACTCAGAATTTAAATTTAAAACCTGCCACTCGCTATTCAGTGACCCTGGCAAGAAATAAGGTCGCCCTGCTCTGCTTCACTGTACAGAACTGCATTTCTGAAGTATCCCTCCCACTTCCCTCTCACCCTCCTTTCCTTTCTCCAGAGACCTGTGTTAGCTTACAAATGCTTTCTGTGCTAAAACTACCTAGCTCATATGTTTCACATCCAGATAGATGCATTAAGGGTTCAAGAGATCTCCTTCTGAAGGAGGAGGAGAAAGAAATATTTTTTACTTTAGGAATCTTTCTTCCCAGGAAGATGGCTTTTCCTGAGAGCCAAGTAAGAAGATTTGAAAATTCTAGTCCTGCAGAAGTGCAGAATGGTAACATCTATTTTCGTTTGTTTGTTTTTTCTGTGGGGTTTTTTTTGTGGTTTGTTTTTTTTTTTTTTTTTCAAATGAGGGGTGCTTTTCTGACAGTTTGGATTTTATATTTTGGGGTGTGATTTCTTTTTACTTGCTTTTACAAAGCCTGGGTCAATCACAAAAAAAAAAAAAAGAAGTGACCTTGCATGTGGCTTCTTCCTGAGAAGAATATTCTTCCAGAAAGAAAGTTTTTAGCTATAAAAACATCCACAAACCCAACATTTAACTATGAAATACAAATAGCTCAGAGGAATCTTGGGATTCACAAGGATTTACTGACCTTGATAACAAAACCAATTCATTTAAACAACCAATCAGGCAAACAGCTGGGAGAAAACCCCATGGTGAAAGAAGGTTAAAAGTACAAGATGAATATTTGGTTACTTTGGCCATCAAGGCTACTGGCTTAGTGTAGCCTGTCTCCATATCACTCAATTGGTCACTCACCTCTCACATAATATCACAAATACCAAGTCAGAGACCCCTGCCTGACTGTTTCTGGGCCTCAGCAGCTGCTGTTTTGTTCAGCAGCGACCTCCAGTGCCTTATGGAAGAATCAATCTCACAGTGTCAAGCTGCCTCAGCAACAGGAAGGCAACATCCTGATTCTGTTGCATTTGGTTTCTTTGGTTGCCTAGGGTTTTTTTAAAACCCTCAGAATAAACCTGACTTTGTAAGCCAACTTAATGGGGAAGGCTACTCCCCTCCTTTTGTGCTTGTGCTCATGGCAGAAGCCATGGCATATGGATTTACTGAAGTGAGATTCATGCTCATGCAAGAGGTATTTATGCAAGCAGACATCTATTAAATATCAGATTTTCCACCACAGGGATAAACTAGCCACAGCTCCTGTTTCATCCTTCACACATGCATGTACACACCTTGGCTGTCTGCTGGACCTTTTCTTGCAATTCCAAAATGTTTAGAGCTTTGTTCTCTTTCAGGTTCTACCAAAGGGAGGCCTTTAAATGCTTGTGTGAGAGACATCAGCTTTTCATCTGTTACTGTCATGTACTGCTGAAGCTTATTCTAAAGGAGGAAGGAAAACAGAGATACAGAAATTTGTATGCTAGCATAGATTTAGAAAATCATATACCACAAGCAGCCCTGAGAAGTAATTTGGCCTCTTAAAAACACTGCGTGGTTCTGTAGCATTCCAGGGAGGTATTAAATAATAGTCTCCATGTTTCTTGTTTATTTGTTTTCCCTTTTCCTAACTCATGACACCAATTCCTGTGTGAGGTTGTTTGATCTGTTTCCAAATGTAACCATTGATAAATCTACCTTCATTGAAAAAAAGAAAACACACAGCATTACATCTAGTCTACTCTCTTGCTCCAGTATAGTTAACAGCATAGAACTGTGAAAGAAGATGCTCAAGCTTTTATATAGATAAAGGAAAGCCTGGGTTCACTTTCTCAGGCCTTGAAGTTAAAATAAAGATAAAGTAACAACCTTCCAAACATTCCTTCCCCGCACTTGCTATCATAATTCTCAAGCTCCTCTTTCAATGTTATCATTTTTTTCTGTTTATTGTTAAAATCTCTAGAATATGAGACAATGCATCTCAGCCTATATTTGGAACAGAACTCAGAATTCTATCAAGTCATCCTGATGGGTAAGAAGCGAGGAGGGCTCAGTACCTGCATAGTAATGTTTTCTTCCCTCACTAGAAGTACTTCTGCAGTCAGAGCATCAATCAGTTCTCTGTGCTCATTCAACATCTCCTCCTGCTGCTGCCTCATCACCTCTTTCTCATGAAGCTGCATTTCAGTCTAAAGAGGGAGAAAAAGTTAAAAACCTACTATAAACCAATACATACTCACATTTGAAAACAGGAATGAGACAATATGGCATCAAACTGTAACAGCTCTTCCCCCTATTGCTAAATTGACTTCACTACTTTCATGACAAAACCCAATTGTCAGGGCTTGAGAACTGTCAGAGAGCTTACTGTTTTTTCTTTGTTACTCCAGAACACTGTACAGAATTCTACACATCCTTGTTCTCCTGCCTTTACAACTTTCACAGGCTGTAACTACAGTCATTGTCTCTCTGCATAGATACAATTTCTCAAGCCACTGAATCTTCACCAGTAATCAAATAACTCCACGTGTGCTAATGCTTATCAGTATCCCGTGCTACTTGTGCCTATTCTTTAGTTTCCCTTATTCATTAATGAAGACAAATTTGACTAAATAAAGGAGAGAGTACTTGCTTTTTAATGTTTCCCATCAGAGAAAAACTTCTAGAGGGTTTCAATTATTTTATTTTTTTAAAGAAGACAAAAAAAGTTTATTTGTTAAGTAATCTACTTGAACATGAGAAACAACCTTACTGTAAAGAACTTCTTGCCCTCAAAAGATATTAATAATCTATAAGGATAGACCACTGCAGTAGTCTGGTCTCTTGTACAAGACACACAATAGTCCCTTCCACTTCTAACTGATAAATGGAATACATAACTGCCACTTTTTGGAGCACCACAACTAAACAAGGCTACGAATCCACATAAACACATCAGAATTAGCAGATGGAACCCTTCCCCAGATGGATGCTCGCACTTACTCAAATGAATCCCTGAATAAGAGAAATACATCCCATCTCCAAAACATAAGAGACCCTGAAAAGCAACTGAGGTATTTTTTTTGCTGCCAGACAAAATTAGAGCATGAGCTGCCTATAGCATACTTTGAATTATTTTCTGCTGGCATTGGGACCAAAAGTGAAAAAACATTAGGATTTAGATAACATGCTCTGCTGCACCTATTAAAGAGTGCAGGAACTGTCATAATCCAGCTTAAAATGTCACATAGGCCAAATGAATCTGTGAGACACTGCTGCATCTTGATAGCTCTGGGGTACAGATGAAATAAAGCATACTTTTTTTTCCTTTTTAAAAAAGAAGTTCTATAATGGTTTATAGGTAGTGTTTACGGAATTCCATTAATTCCCAACTGTGCACTGCTACAGTGAGCACTTCAGGTCATTCTTGCTTAAGGCAGGGTTGCTGTTATGGATAGAAAGAGAGCCAAGGAAACCCACAAAGAAAATTGGGGATTTGGGTCCACTGCTCTAGTGACAATAGTGTTGCTTTTGGGAGGCAAAGGAAGACACGAAATTTGTAAACAAGGCTGTAGTTAATATCCTGCTACAAGTCTGAACATACTTAAATAACAAATTTTAAATTATTTCAATTGGTATTTTCTTGTATTAGACACAGAGAGACTAACTCCTCCATTTTCAATCCGGATACCAGTTTCTAACAAACTAAAAGTTTTAATTCCTAATTGCAAGCAAATCAAGTAATAAACAATAATAATCAGAGGTCAATGTAAAATGGTTGGGAGCCAGAAAAGACCAAAGTTCATATCTGTAAAGTAACTTTATACCCTTCTTCATTCACTCTACAGAAGCAATTTTAAGTCTTCTCACCTCTTTGAGGTATCTCATCAAACGACATAGAGCGTTCACCAGTGACAATGTAAACCCAGAGAGGCCTTCACTTCCCTCTTTTTTTTGAACCTCACGACCTGTACATCGCTCATATTCCTCCAGTTCATGCTCCACTTCATGTATCATGTGGTTGAGAACATCTAGGCTGGATTTCTTGTCCCTCTGAAGGTCAATGGGGTTTAAATTAGCTGGAGAACCATCTCTCCTCTGTCTTGCAGAGTTCTGTGCAGCTTGCTTTCTTTTCACTGAGAGGGGAAAAAAGTGTCATTGGAATTTCAACTTGTATAGAAACCTTTGCAGTACCAATGAAATTACACTGTTTATTGAAGTAAATCAAAGGAAAGGCTCTCTCTTCCCATAAACTGAAATGGACCATCAATCACTCCAGCAATTTTCAGATAATCAAAAAATACATTTTCTGCCATGACATTAGTACCTCTCAAGTATGACTGACCGGTGCTTTCATCTTGGATATCTGTCTGTACTTTCCTCTTTCCTAGTCAAAAGTATGGAAACAATTTGCTGGTGAAAAATAAGCTGCTTTCTCATATTCAGTAAGCAACTCTTTTACAACAATGCTTTCATGTTACAGCTTGTATCTGTGTCAGTCCTCACACACAAATGTGTAGAACATGCAGACTGAAATGCATCACAAGTCTGTGCAGCACAGAGTACAAAGCTGTATCAGAACTAGAAAAGCCCCACACAGGAGAGAACTCCACAACCTGCAACGTAATGGATAGCATCAAAGGGCCACACTTATCTTCCCAGATTCCTATGGGCTTGGCTTTGTCAGTGAACATGCAGAACACAGGGGAATACATTAGATAAGGAGCTGTGGAACATCCATCCTTAGATATCCTCAAGATGCAAGAGTCCCCTTATCAAACTTTGGCATTACCCCTGCAATGACTTCCAAAGATCCCTTCCAACCTGCACTTTCTTATGACACTAAGGACCTTGGCCCAAAGGGTATATTATTTTTAAAAGTACTGAACTCTTTGCTGCAATTTGCTTTTGTTTCCTGGAGTTTGGGTTCAGCACTTGTCTCACACTGTCAGTGGAGTCTACAGTTTCTTCATCTTCATTCTGAAGTCTTGAATGGGTTCTCTTGATTACACTGGTAGCATTGAGGGCTGATTTAACACAAAACAAAACAAAAAACACATATGTGAAACACTTCAGGCATGTTATGTGAAGTAATTTTACCAGAAGAGCCAGCTTTTTAGTCTGGAAATTCATCTGAGCCAAATTAGCATACATCTCTGCCTCTCAGCCCCCACACAGAAAAGGAATTCCTGACAGGATCCTGTGAACAGCCTCAAACCCTCAGGAGGTTGTGATGTGGCAAATCCAACCTGACTGATCCAGTGATGGAGAAACAGTTGTTGGAGTCAAAGGCACATTTGATTCCTGTGATAAGGTGGGTTTTCTCATATGCTTTTCGGCCCACAACTGAGAATTCACGGAGGAATTTTCTTGTCTCAACAACCGAAGTAGCCTACATTGAAATCAAGCAAAACAGTGAATTTTAACAGGACAGTAGTATGATTTTAAATTAACTGTTCAGTCTAGATAGAGTTTCTAAAATTATCTGCAATTGCTCAGGTGAGTTCCCTGCTCATATTCATTCCCAGCCTGAATGCTACAACAAGGCCTGTCCTAGAAATCTGAGATAAGGAAAGGACAAAGGGAAACAGAAAAGCCAACTTAACTAAACCCATGCAACACCTTCTTAACTCCATCTATTTCCAGTGATAAGCAGGTAGAAACCAGAATGGATGGATTTGTACTGACCTGTCAGAATTGATGCTGGATTTGAAACCTAAAGAATTAGGGAGTCCATCTTCTAATAACGCTTCCTCTTCGTCTTCATTAAGAGCCTTTCAGGAGACAACAAAGAAAACAAAAGGGAATTCAGAAAAATTGTTTCAAGAAAAAACAAAACCACTTGTTTCAGTCTCCAAAACAAAATTTAAGGAAGAAGATATACATTAAAGAAAAACCACCAAATTCACACCCCTTTGTGGGAAGTTTTGGGCCACTTTAGCACCTAAGAAATATTGATACTGACAATTATCTCTGAAAATAACTCAGCAAGTTATTATCCAATATTTTCTTTGGATGACTTACATTAAATAAGAAAGATCACATAAACTGGAGGATAAAATAAAAGTTGTAAAGACTGCATCAAAACAAATACAGAGATATAGCAGGTAGAACATGGAAAAAGAAACTTAAATCATAGCATTTGTAAACTTTCATCCAGCCGATGTTACAAGGTAAACAACCTTGTAATGAGACCTTACATTTTTGTAAGAATGTAAGAAAATTACATTTATCTTCTGCATGTAAAATGCAACCTGACCAAAATACAATCCTGTGGACCTCATTTATATGAAAACTTAAGCAACCAAATTCGGAATTAGGGTTCCTCGAACTACCAGGTTTCTGAACTTCTATGTAGGTTTCACCAGACAGCCTTTAACTATGATTTTCGTAGGCACATAAGAAAAACTCACAGAAGCTTGCCAGACAACTATCAATACATGTTTCTTTTTAAAATTTCAGCCTATCATGCAGGATGCATCCAGTGATACAGCTTCCAAAGATGCTGCAGTTAATTGTCATATTAAAAAAACCCACAAACAACAAAACCCCATAGAAACAAATGCCACACTAAAATACATGACAGAAGTATTACAACTCAAATTATAAATGAAGGATAGTACGAAACAGGAGTAGAGAAACATGAGAATATGAAACCATCACTTTTGCTCCTACAAAGCCCTTTTGGTCTTTATTAGTGAGCTGTTTTCTGGGAGCATCATATGCCTGTTCTCAAACCACAGTGAGTATTCCCGGTACAACTTACATTATGAAAAGTAAACAGAACACAGAGTCTATCTAAATGAAATTTTAAAGAAATTTAAACAATTTAAAAACTTTTTAAACAAATCTGAATAAATGTAGAATAATGGGAAGTATTAAAAGTTAAACTTGTAGGACTAATCAAGGCTATGGAGTGAACTGGTCCCCATATATGCAGACATAATGGGTAAATCAGAAACATATTTTGAAATGTAGCAATTAGTTAAGTAATACAGGAGTTCTTCTCTTAGACTGTAATTACCTTGTTCTCTTCCTGATAATTCCAGAATTTAAAAGGGAGGGCACGCTACTATGAGAAAGCTTCTACAAGACATACGATGTTTGTTTCTCATATCCGAAGGTTAAGAAATCAAAAAATCATGATTCCCAGAGTCTCACAAAACAAACTCACCTCTGTTTAACTTTGTCTTCTGTGAATGTCATCAATATGGTATAAAACACACAAACCCCAGGTTTAGGTCTCCTTGGAAACTCTACCTTCGAATATTCTTACTTTGTGCAAACAAAAAAAGCCACAGGGTATGTATGGAACAAAATGTACATTACCTGGGAATCCATGACAGATTCACTAAGGATGGAAAGCTGACTGGGAGGATCACATTTTTGTACAATGGGTCCTTGAGATGATTCTAGGTCACAGTTAGGAGCCATTGTTACATTAGGGAAACCTAGAGGAATTAGATAACACAGGGAAGAACACAGAGGACTTGGTCCGTACTCACGTCTCAAGACTTTGTACAGAAATGCAAGTTCCTGTACTTTGCAGAAAAAGGGTCACAGGGATGTTATGTCGCTTTAAACAACGACTAAAGACCAACCATAGAGTTATCTTAACACACTTGGCCATGTACCGGGCTTTTGCCCTCCTCACCTGTGTAAATACACTTGTGCAGAAGCAGCATCCAGGATTAAACAGTTATTAAGAACAAAAGAGAATGGCAGCCTACAGAGAAATAACCTTAAGATTTCGCATGCAAACAGCCAGTCCTGCTTTCCAGCAGCACAAGGATTCACAATCCAAGCTAAGAATAGGAAAAGCCTCAATCAGCAATTGCTGATAAATCTTTAACAATATCCAAGAGCAGGCAGTCAGCTCATGTAGCAATGAGAACCAGAACTACTACAGTGGCTCCAACTGGTGTTCTGCATAGGCCAGTAGCTTGGCTGTCAAATGGTAAGTTTGAGGTGTTTCACACTACAGGATGTGGAATTCCACAGTGGACCAGTACAGTGGAATAACCACCCATGGGTCACTCTGCCCTGCCATGGGAGGTATTATCCTCATCTGTGTTCCATCCAACACGAACAGGATAAATTGTACTACATTAGATGATGAGATGAAAGCAGTTAGAAAGAATACTCAGCAAAGGAAGACTATGAAAAGCAAGAAGATAACCTTAGAAATACTACCATGTAGAGAGGAGATGATCTACCTGTTCGTGTGCGAGGAGCATCCCCAAACAAGTCTTTTGCCACAGCAATAACCTGATCAGATCGATCCAATACATCTTGCAAATGGTATTGATCAGACAGAATCTGAAATTACAGTGTATAAGGAAACACTTCACACTGAGCAGATTGATTTTTCCTTTTTTTTTGTGTGTATTGTTCTTCTAACAGTTATTGAGGGAACAGTTGACATGACAACATTTGCAATGTTGGTACTGTGTAATTAGATCCTAATTAAGACAGATCAGAAAACCATACCTCATTCTGAGTCACTAGAATTCACACTGTTTTTCTGAAAAATTAAACAGTTATTACTTCAGGGGCCCCCATCAGTACTGACTCTTTCTCTTTAGAGCCAATCCTCTCATTCCCTTCTCCCTTCTCCTCCCAGCCTGACACAAACAAGAAGTTGGGTGTTTATGACACACTTATCAAAACACAGACATATCTGGCAATAAAAAAAAAATAATCAGTGTGCATCCTCAAATCATTTGATCTCAGTGTTGTTGAGTCATAGAAGACTTATCTACAGCTGACATCCAAAAAAATGGATCATTAGAAACAAAGCAATACAGGCAGACTTGTTTCATTCAGCCTTGACTCCTGAAAATCCTAACACTTAAGCCATATACCACCCAAAAACTTTCAACAGACACAAACACAGCTGACTGCATCTGGCATTGGAAGACATTTTGGGAATCTCCACACATTTCTCACAAGACACAGCTTCTGTATTCAAAGTCTCTCTCCCCCAGTGTCTGAAGTCCATCGCAACAGCTGAGTCCTAAAGAAGGAAGTCTTGAAGGTCAAAGCAAGAAGCATCCAGCTACTCTGAGACAAATGGAGCTGACTGGGGATGTGGCTTCGTGAGCAGAACACAACTCAAAACTCCTCACTAACTCCTCAAGTTATTCACAAAGCTGGAAATGGAAACCCAGTAAAATTATAACCCTCAACTTGCAGAGAAGGTAGTTATTCCTAAACACCAGAGAGGAGACCAGATATATAAGTGACCTCCACTTCATCATGGTTCATCAAATTGATCCAGGGAGACTGCAAGTACTTTAGAAGATCCCACAAAGAAGTCAGGCTCACATATGCCCTCCTACTCAAAATTTAAGAACTGAGTGACAATTTTTGTTCCTCCAGGAATTGCAAGAGGGACTGTTTTGCAAGCGTTTCAGAGCACCCAATGCCATTATCTCCACAGAGTTTCTTTCAGGGTCCATTGGTAAGTTTGCTGGCTTACATTCAGCCTCATACAAAAAATTCTAGGCAGTGGCATTTCACCTTGTTTCTCCCCAACCCCCTATTTTACTACACACTTTGTTACAGCAAGAAGTTTCCCTACATATCTGGTTTCCATGTCTTTCTAGTTTTCTTTTGAGCTTGAATTACTCTGCAGTAAATAAGACTTCTCCTCATAATTTATTTAGCAAATCAGTGAATATTCATCTTTCAATCATCTCACATATCTACTTTTCCAGATCACTATTCAGTTTTCACATTTGATACTAACTAAACCTCATTTAGCCATCTGATGTCAAAACAATGCAGGCTTTAGACAAAGCTATGCCAGACCTGCAGAAGAAAAAAAATATAGAAAGAAAAAAGGGAAGAAAGAGTTTATGTGATCCCTTTCCCTAAGGCAATTAAAAGTAAATTGATGTGTATAATCAGAGAAAAATTATCCTGATTAATTTGTTTTCAACCTCCCTACATTAGAACCTTTTCAGCATCAGCAGGTTCCTAAGCTTTGCCCTCCTGCTGAACATGTTATGAACATTTCTAGAGCTTTGCTCCCAAGGTGGATTAGCTCACCCTTGCGTGTGATCAGAAGAAAAAATTATATCAGCTTGTAAACCCCTTTAGGCCCATTTACATGCCCTCAACAATTTCACCAGATGGTGTACTTTGTTCCAGTTTGCTATCACCTATGAATTTCAGTAAAAATCATTTTTCCTCCTGTTTCAGATTGTTATCAAAGATAAATAAAGTGGACTAATCCTAAAATCTCCCCACTACAATAATCCATTCACCACTACCCTTTGGTGCAATACACTAACATTATTTAAAAAACAAGTAGTTACAGGACCCATTAGTGTGGTACCTAAACATTCACAGCCCGCAGTCACAGAGGTGAACTTATTATTTTATCATTCAGATTTTCAGGCAGAAAAGTCATCAGAATAATAAAATTTTGCTTGTCCATTTTATAACTTTTGCTCTCTTTCTCTTCAACCTACAAGAGAAACCACACTAGTAGCAGCACCTTCATAGCTTTTGTCTCTGAGTCTCTGGCAGCTCAGCAGGATTCAAGGGGCTTGGGAAGTTACACTCACATCAGTAACTAAAAAGATCACCAAGGAAACAGAGACAAGGAGATAATTCACAGTGGTTCTGCTCCACTGGGAGACACAGAGTCCCCCTAGTTACTCTGAATAACAGGATCTGGTAATTAACAAGATTTAAGCTAAGGACAGGTCAAAATGGTAACTCTCTTCCATCTGTTTTATTTTTCTCTATGCATAAGAAGCTGCCAATGTTTCAAACAGCAACAGCCAGACGGGTTTCATCTTGCCTGGAATCATTTCCTTTTGTCTTCCTATCTGGAAGCATCTTTTCTCTAACTGAGAAGTAGACACAATCTATATCCAATAAAGTAAATTATAAAGGTAAAGCCATTCAGGAGGAATTGAGATTTGTGCACTCTCATCAGAAACAGCAACAAATATAGAAGACTATTTCCTAAACATGAGTTTCACAAAGCCACAGAATAGGTAGTCCAGCCAAATCTTAGAGAGGGTGGTGTAATCCATCTTTGTGATATGTAATTTGTTTCTGCATGGAAATCTTATTGAAACTAGCCTGCTATTACATTAGTGAAATTCATACAGAAGTCCACAGGTCTTTTGAATACTCTGCTGAAATGCATTTGGCAGGAAAGTAACAAAAGTAAGAATTAAAGTTTGAGGCTTAATGAGCACAATATCCTTAACACAAAAATTCTACCGTGACTGCAGAGAAACAAGGGTCAAATAGGGAACTAGGCGGTGATCTTCAGTTCTAGGTACTTTGATTTGTTTCTATCTATGGCTGAATGTTCTCAGAGATCAGAAACAGACTTCTGAAAAATTACAAAAGATGAAACAAAGAGGAGGTTTGTGATGGTTAATCCACTGCACATTTATAGGACTACAAGATCACGTTTAACTGCTAGGCGAACATTGTTCATCATCATTCTTTACCTATAATTCTCAGTTTCTTCAAGTACAGAGGTCTGAAAGCTAATTTTCAGATTAGTTTTCATAACATATGGCAAGGAGTGACCTGCCATGTGAAACAAAGGAGATCTACCACTGAAATACCTTTTCAGACAATGACAGCTACTCACTCTGTTGGCTAGGCTTAAATTTACTGCTACAGTTCAATATTCAAAACCAAATTAAATAATATATTTTCAGTCAGAGTGCTTTAGAACGCTGAGAGAACAAGCTTTTTGATCGTCAGACGACAAGCTTGTCAGTCCTAGCTCCAACCACTACATGTGTGCAGCACAGTGTGTCTGCATACATGACATCAAGTTATCCAACAAGAGGAGCAAATGTTGCCGCATGTGCAAGAGCAGTTTTCCAATACTGCTGCAAATCACCTGCAGCAGGCTGGAAGTATGGATTTAGCTCTCACCTCACGCATCAGAGTCAATTTCATTTTCTCCAAGGAATCAGCATCCAGTTGTTTTTGCTTCTTCCATTTTCTGTTCAGTGCTTTCTCTTGCAGTTCCAGATGTGCCAGTGCTTTGTTTTTTGATTTGTGTATTTCACGGCGCCGCAGCTACGCAAATATAAAGGACACAATTTTAAGATCAAGAGACAATCTAAAGTAAAATTTGCAGGCTAATGCTAACAAGCTCCTCTTGATTTTAACATTCATGCACAGAATATTATTTATTTCATGGTAATACTAAGGACAGTCTCATAAACATCCACAAGAGTAAAGTGCTATCAGTATCAGCCAGACTTAGAGCAGCTCCAAAGGTGATCACCATTTCCATCTGCCTTACACCACTGACTCAGCAAGAGTTTCTTCAGCTGTAAAGGGAGACAAAACCCAAACACTACAACCTATAACATCCATAAAAACACAAAAGGCATTTTCCTCTTTTAACGCTGTTGGGTCACCACAGATATTCTCTCTCTTCTTCTAACAATGAGATATATTAAAAGATAACAGTCTAAATCCAAATTAAAGAAATTAAATGTGAGGTGCTTGCTAAAGTCTCTGGAAGCTACCAAGTCAAACATTTATAGAATCAAGTCTCTATTGTGTCCATCTGTCTTGACTTCCCTGCCAAAATTTATAAGCAACAATAGCTCATACTGCCTATTCCGTCCTTAAGAAATATTAAATGTAATGCACATAGTTTGCAATGAACAGATCCTTTAGCATAAAGAAATTATACTTAAATTGTTTAAATGAAAATTGTTTTCAGAATTGGAGAGACTCCTCAGATAAAGCACTTCTTTCAGTCCTTCCAGCAGAGACGTAACTTCAACCAGTCAACTGAGTTTTTACGTATTTACGTTTTTATGCATTTATGATAGCATACAGTTCACTGAAACAAAAACTATGGCTACTGCTTCCCAACAGGAATAGAAAACAGAAGAACACCAACTGCCAGACTTGGGGATGCTTGATATCATAAAGAACTAACACTAAAGAGCCAACATGTTCAGAAGCTTAAAAGGGAGATTAAACAGAAAATATCCCTGTAAGTGTGGTATATTTATGTCAGACAGGCAGCTAAATGCCCTTGTAGTAAGGAAAGAGAGGTGGTTGCTATCAAACTTACAATATCCTCAGGAGTTGCACGGTGCACTGTCAAGTCATGGACGGTACTCTGTGAACAGGAACCAGCGAATTCATCAAAAGTCATAACTGAGGACACACCGTTTGGTTTTTAAGTTTCCTTAAAAAAACCCCCAAACAGCCCAACTTCCAAATTACAATTTAATCAGCATAACACTACTCAGCGGTGCATCCCTATGGCGCTGGGGAGCATTCCACCCCCGGCGGGAGCCAGCCAGCACAAACGGCACCGCCCCCAAGCCCCGGTGCGCTCTGCCCCCTGGAGAGGGAGGAGGCCTGGCATCCAGCAGGGCCACGGAAGCCAGCGGGGACATGTGCCCCCCGCACACGGCGTGTCCGCCCGCCCAAACCCACACGCAGCCCGGGGATCTCCACGGGCGAGCCCCTACGAGGGCGGTGGCCCCCGGGGGCTCCCCCAGCCGTGGGGACGGAGGCTCCCCGGCCCTCCTCCCAGCCGAGGCCGCCGGCAGCAGGGAGCACTTACATCCCAGTCCCGCTTAGCCGCCGCCGCCTTCCTGGAGCCTTTCCTGCCGGCGGCGCGGGGCCGCGGCCCGCGGAGCACCGACATCACCGCCCAGGGAAGGGGCCGGAGCGGCGCCGCGGCCGGGTCTGGCGCCGCGGCCGGGTCCGGTTCTATGCCCCGTTCTCCCCGCCCCTCGGGAGGAGCGCGGCCTCCCCTCCGCCCTCCCCCGCCCGCCCCTCGGGCCGCGCTCCCGCCGCCGGCCCCGCCACGCGAGGGGGGCAGTGCCCGTGCCCGCGGCTCCCTCTGTTCTCGGGCTTTCTGCGAAGAAGGAGCCTCTGCCCCCGCCCTCCCTCGGGGCTGCACACGGGTGTCTCCCCCCGCCCTCTCGAAGTATTAGGGCAGTGCCTTGGCAGCTCCAGCCACCTCCACAGGGAGATGCACGTGAGCTGCTCCTGGCGTTGTCGCTGCACGGGTCTTCCATCTCTCCTCGCCTTAATTTTTGCACTTGCTCATTTCACTAATGTACCTCCTCTCTGCAAATTGCCCTCCCAAGCCATCTCTCAGTGTCCCTCTGAGGAAGCCTTGGGAATTGAATGTCTTTCAGATCCTATTATGAGTGATTGAGAGCACAACATCACACAAACTATGAAATCAAGGCGATATCAAATTAAAGAGTGACCCTTGTTTAAATTTAACACAGATTTCGTTAGCTGTGCCACTGAGGAGGTGTGTATGTCCCTACCCACGAGGAACTTCTGGTTTCCACAAAGCAACTGGAAGTTCTGAAACAAGTAATTTAACTTACACATAGGTGCAATATATTCTCTATAGAGTTACTCCACAGATCCTCCACTTCCTGACACATAGGTGAAGACATTATGTAAATTACTCTGAAAGGTTAAAATTAACATTTTATGTTAGAGAAGGAGTATAATATTTTGTCTGTAGGAGCTGGAAAGTGAAAGCAGAGTGTTTATCAGACTTTCATTCAAAACTTTTTCCTTTCTTAAAAAGAAAAATTCTCTTTTACCAAGATTTCCTGTTGCTTAAGTTTGTCATCTGGCTTTGTCCAACATCACTGTAAAAAGATTCATGTGAAGGTGCAGGTGGTAATGGTTCATGTATTGAGGGAAGGAATTGTGTTGATGTGATACAAAAAGAACACTCAAATCATGAGGGGAGAAAAATGTGATAGAGTAATACTACCACCAATTGCCTCTGAAGAAGTACTGAAAATGTGGAGGTTGTACCCAGGGTTCAGTTTCCATCTAGGCACTCAACATAGATACCACACACAACCTGAAAGTGAACGTTGGAGTTCAGCCTATGGGAAGAGAAGTTCATGCAAGGCAATGCACTGGATTCATTAATCTCTGTTTATTTGGAAATTCAGAACCCAAAAGTATAAATCAAGGGCACATCTGGAATTATCTCCTAACATGGCTTCAAATTGTCTGGAAGAACAAGGTCTACTGAAAAAGAAAGAAATAAAGGCATAATTGGATCAATACATTATCCACTTTGAAACCTCTTCAGCCTCTCTGCTATTATTAATTACAAACAAATGTAAATGTTATATACCTAATGCAAGCAAATATAGTAGAAGCCAGAGACACTTCTCATACAAGCAGCCTATTTTCAAATACTTTAGCCACATATGAGAAAAGTGAGAGTAGGTTCTATCAGACATCTTTAAAGCCTGTCTACCTTTCACTTCTTGTTGCTCTTCACACTGCATTTACAGCAGTCTGAAAATGTGACATTATCTCTGCAGAAGCCAGCTGAGCATCTACAGCATCTATTAACTCACAGAGGAGCTTACATAAGACAGAGACTACATATGCAAACAGCAGTGATTTAAAATCATCAGGTTTCCAAACAATGTGGTCTGTTATACATTTATACTCTTTCTCCTTCTAAGCTAGTATGATTTGGGGAATTCCTTTGTAATTAAGATTTTTCCTTTATCCTGGATGTTTTTGCAGCCCTAGTTGCTAGGAGAAATATAATTTCTTTATGTGTTTTTTTTTCCCCACTAGCAATGAGATTTTCTTTGTACTGTAGAGGAAAAAAAACCCAAACCCACAACAACCAAAACCACACTCTTGTGAGCCTGTGGTTCAGCACAGTTTCTCCTTCCCCTGAGACACTCACAACCCAGGGCTTTGTTTATACTGGAAAAACAGGTCCTGTTAAGAAATATATGCCCTCCACACAGCCAGAGGCAAGGGCCCCAAGAACATCATCCCCCTTCCTGGAGGTCTGGCACCCTGGGTTTGCAGCCAACCTAGAGAGAGCACAGCTGAGGACTGCCCCCCTTCCCTCTAGTGACCCTGAAGGCAAGTCTGCAGGGAGACTTCAGCACGGGCAGACCTCCTCCTCCCAGGGGAGCTGCATTTCAGGTGAGGCTCCAGTGCTTGGCTATGCTTGAGCTACAGCTACAGCCATGTCTGTATCCCACTGACCCAGGACCTGCTGAACAGCTTCCCGGCCTGCCCTCACTGTTATAGGGACTTGCCTGCTGATGATAGGACTGTGTCTGTCCCTGATTGCTGTCACCAGACCTGACTCACTTAATTTATGTTCCCATCTTGACCTCAGACTTATCCCATTGCCATGGACTTGTCCACCGATCTGGATTCTCTCTTGGTTCCAGCTGCCACCTCCAGGCCTGCCCTGCTTGCCTTGTTCAGATCCTGTGGGGTGGAGCCCTGGCCAGTGAGGTCCCTGCTCTGCTGGCTGTGTTACGGCACTCCCTGTTCTTCAGGGAGCATCCAGCCCTTGCTGGCTCCTGATGCCAGAGACCTGTAGCACATTTAAAATACCAAACCACTTCCACTGACCCAGACCCATAGTCTATCTGGATCAGCATACTGTCTCTTACAGGGACTAATTCTTTCCTCCAGAATACATGCTTCCCTTCAAGAACAAGATCCAGGTGTAATTAAAAGGGAAAATGGGATACTTATCTTTATCAAAGGGTCTGAGTCAAGTGTTATAAGGTAGCCAATCTCCATTTGTTATCTGGAAAGATAATGAAACAAGCTGTTCGGTAATCAGTGTGCAAGCAACCAAGTGATGAAAAGCAGGCACTGTGCATTTGTCCATAACAAATCATGTCAAACTAACGTAATTTATTTTTTTGCCAAGATAACTGACTTAGTGAGTGCTGAAAGGAATAGATGAAACATATTTTGACTTCAGTAGGGCTTTTGACATTGCCTTGAACACCATTCTTATAAAGGCAAATCGGTCCCAAATGGTTGTTAGCATGAGAGGAGTGTATGATTAAAGAGCAATTCCCAAACTGGTGCAGTGGATGTTTTCCTATCAGTAGGAAGGTATATCAAATTAAGAGATCTGATCTGTCTGCTAGGATTGATTACTTTCATTAGTGACTTGAATGGTGGAGTTGACTTTTGACTTCAAACTTTGCAAATAACACCAAGTTGGGCAGTTCCACACTTCAGAAGCAAAGACTGGAACAAAGGTTTAATATTGTTAAACCACAGAAAGAGCCTCAAAATAGTGAGATGAAATTAAGATAAGAACAAAGGATTATACTTAGAAAACTTGAATTCTCAAATTAAAAATCAGGGAAAATGTGTGGCCTTTGGTAAGATACCATAATGTACATCCACTCAGGGAAAGTACTTTAAGAAATCCATAATTCTGCATTGGAAAGTGTGGACTATATGAAGAGCCACTTCTTTGTCATATAGACAATACAACTAGGGAGGGACAGTGCACTGATCTCCCAATCTGAAATATGCACGGCACCAAATGACACAAAAATTATTTGCAGCTGCCACACCTACCATGGTTTGCAGAACACCATCTTTGTGCCTTCGGTCACACTGCCCTGACATGCTTTTGCTTTGCCATACCTCTTCCTATTTGCCTGAAGCTTCTCCTCTCTGGGAGAAGGTGTGTTTCCTAGTCTCCTCCCTCCAGCACATGCTAGAGGGCTGGTGGCCCTGAGAGGGACCTGTGGGTCTAAAGAGGGCAGTGAGTGAGAAAGGAGCTGTAGGATTCAGGAACTCTGGGCTCTATGGAGTAGTGAAGGGAACCCACAAGTCTCTCAGTGCCACCACTACTTGACACCATGTCCCATTAAGAGGCAAGATAGAGTCACAAGGGCTCTTGGTCTGCAGACCATGATATTCCAGGCTGAGGGGCAAAATCTTGGTGTTGGAGTGTCCATCTTCCAGCAAATCTCTAATGTTTTGAGGTTTTTCATCCTTAATGACACTTCTTGGGACTCTGACAAAAGGCAAGGTGACTTAAACAGCACCCTGCTTCAAGACAAACACAGCAATCACTGACAATTGTTTTTTTTTCCTCTTGGCAGATATCACAAAAGGCCCGAAGATCAAAACAGCAGCATAATGCTCCTTTTGCTGAGCTTTGCAACTTTTCCTCCAAAGACAATGAGTGACCCCTCAGGAAATCTCTCAGCCTTAAAAATAAACCCCACAATTTGAAAACGTTCTGTGGCCAGAGTCACTGCAGTTGGAGACTTCAGGCTGACTTTATAAAACTGTGGCTCCTAAAAGTTCATCCTCATTCTGAAAAACCTCTCTGGTTGCTTTCTAGTGATGCTCTATGTTCTCTGACTTAAAAGTGCATCCTTACACCATGGAATCTGACATATTTTCCAGGTGTGTCTTCAACATAAAAACATAGGAGAGTTAAACCATGAGAGATCTCTTGCCTTTTCACAGCCCAACTGTATCGCTCTCGTATTTTTGAAAAGGTTAAGAGCATCACAGTATTGTTTGTAGCCAATTTCACGAACAACTCAAAGGATCTATTAATGCACCGAGCCATGCTGAAATTAACAAAATGACATTTTGCCTTTCACACCTTTAGACTGAACTAAAAGACGAACTTATCCCAAAGTCATGAGCAGCCAAAAATAAAGGTTGGGGAGGGCCCTATGGAAGATCGCAGGTGCAAGCTGCCGGTCCAGCAAGCCGGCAGAGCACGGGGCGAGGACGCCCCTGACTCTCAGTGGGCCGGGAGTGTCGAAGCCCTGTGGATGCTGATCCTCACGTCCCTGACGATGCCAGCGTGTCCCTGAGCTCACGGCACCGCTCCTCGAGGAGAAAACCTCGCTTACAACCGTCTGCCAAGACCGGCTCAGAATTTGGGGCCGGGCACAGAGAGGAGACCCTCCTCCCCTGGGCTGGCCAGCCCGCCGACCGGCCTCCCTTCCCCTCCCCTCCCCGCCCCTCCGGCCGGCGGAGGGTCCTTCCCGGGTAAAGTTGCTCGGCGCCCCCCGGGCGAAGGGCGGGGGTGTGCGGGGCTGACACCCGCCTCCGATCCGCGTCGCCGAGCTATTTATTTAAATCGCAAATAAAGCGCCTCGCCGCCCGCCCTGCCGGGAACACTCGGTCCGGACGCCCCGCGGGGCCGGCGGGACCGAGCCCATGGCCGGGAGCGCGGCCCCGGTCCCCGGGGCTCTGCTCTGCGCCCTGCTCTGGGCGGCAGCGGCAGCGGGGGGCGGCCCCGGGGGCAGCCCCGCTCCCGCCGCCTTCGGCCGCGTCTACCGGGGCGCCGTGAACATCAGCGCGGAGCGAGTCTATGCCTTCGCCTACCGCAGCGAGCCCGGGCAGGTAAGAGGGACCCCGGGAGCGCCGGGTCCCCGTGGCCGGGGAATGCACCGTGTGCTCCTCGCCCTCCTGGGGGTGCATGTGTGAGTGTGAGTGTGTGTGCGTGTGCCGGGGAGCTGCCGGCGCCGCTGCGGCTCCGCCGCTGTGCGGGAGCGGGCCGGGCTATCCCTCTGTCCTGCCCGCATCCTCCCGCCGCCGCGAGGGTCGGGATCCGCAGTGCACCTGCGGGCTCCCTTCGCCGTTCCCGGCGATTCCCTGGCGCGGCCAGGGCGCTCCGCAGCTGCGGGGTGGGAGGGTGGCGGCGTCCCAGAAGGCAGGGGGCGGGCGGGTGGTTTGGTGCCCCCTCCCGAAGGGGCTTTTGGTATCCAGCGCTTCTAACAGCAAAATGGGTTTGAAGTCTAGAAGAGAATTATGAGGAAATTAGTACTATATGAAAAAAACACCCCCCCCCCCCAAAAAAAACCCCCATAATAAACCAAAAACAAACCAAAAAACCAGGAAACCCCCCCAAAACCCAGAAAAAAACCCAAACCACCACAAAAAAAAAGTGTGTATGTGCACACTTAATAAATCTTCTTAAATACCGTTTTTCATGCTGTGTGTTTTTGTAGGATCAGGGTTCTGTCCCCTGGTAACCTGGGAGGTGAGGCAGGGCTGTGCAGGTGAGGAGGCTGCAGGGCAGCACGGCCAGGGCCATGGCTGTTTGATGGTGGAAGGAAACCTGTCATTTATGTATGCCTAGTTACTGCGGGTTCCCCCCTCCTCCCTTTTTAATGTCGTGTTTATCTCAAGTAGCTGAGTGGTACCTTGGAAACTGTGCCCCCGTTGTTTGGATTGGGCATTAATTGCTGAGTAAGATGTTCTGATGTACCAAAAGATGGTGAACCAAGCAGATGAATCTTCCCTCCTGTCCTCAGTTGTGCAGGACAAGAGAAGATGGAAAACATCGCTTTTTTCCGCACTATATTACTAAAGCTTCAATATGAATGGAGGTGGTAGAGAGGATGTTGGGTGGGAGAGTAGGGGGAGGTGGTGTTAATCATCCTTTGCTTTATTGAGAAGTTTCTAAAGATCCAGACTTTTAAAGACCTGTCTTTCTTTTATTATGTGTGTTACTATATAATAAAATGCACCTGGTATTTATGGGGCAGCAGTTGGGTGTTTGGGCTATGATGCAACTGAGCCCAGCATTACTTAACTGTTGGGTGTCACCAATGATCCCAGAAAGTCAAAAGCACACTTTGGGTTTGAGCCTCCCTTTAGAAGCTGGTTGTGGTGTAAGTTAGGCTTCTTCAGGTGTTACGGGGTATTACAATGAAGGCCTGTTGACAGGACTGAATGCTGTCTGGGGCTTGTTAGCAGAGACAACATGAATATCAACTTCAGTTAAAATTAATCTAGTTCCTACAATTTAATGTGCTCTTTGAAATCGTGTGGTTTTGCTGGACACCTTCTACAAAGAATTTTTCTCTCCTGGAGAACTAGGGTGAAAGCAGAGTGGAAGGAGGCAGGGAGGAAGCATACAGCTGCTCAGTGGTGCTTGCAGGTATCCAAAGGCAACTTCTGGGCTACTTTTAGACACTGGGCTGTTCCTGTGGCTGTGAAGAGCCACTCAGTACACACTACTTCATTTAAACAGAAACTTTAGTCTCCATGTTCCTGTATGCTGGAACATGAAATCTCTGCAGAGATATGGTCAAGAGCAAATCTAAGAAGGGAGAATTCAGGTTTGAGGGTTAATATTTTTTTTAATGTGGAACTCACCAAACACTGCTATGAATATGCTTAGAGGACCATGCAACCAGTTCTTGGTATGAAAAATAATCTGGACAACAAAACCCATTTAAATGCAGATGGACTGTCATAAGAAGCTTTCTGATGAGGGGTGCCCAGAACAGGTTCTGAGGATAGAGAAGATCCTAGAGAAGAGAAGGCTCCAGGGAGACCTTATTGAGGCCTTTCAATATATAAAAAAAACTTATAAAAATGATAAAAAGAAGCTTTCTACAGTGTTCTGTAGTGACATGACAAGGGGCAACAGTTTTAAACTGAAAGAGTGTAGAATTGGGTCAGACATAGGGAATAAGTTTTTTTATGGTGAGACACTGGAACAGATTGCCCTGAGAAGTTGTGGATACACATCACTGGGAGCATTCACAGTCAGATTGGATGGGGCCTTGAGAAACCGGACCTGGGGAAGATGCAGCAAGACCCTGTGGCAGGGTGTTTGGACTAGATGATCTTTAAAGATGATCTTCCGACTCAAACCGTTCTATGATTCCTCTAGAGCTCTACAGGTGTCGTTCCTGAGCTGAACTAGAGGAAGCCTGCAAGAAAGTGTCTGATCTAATTGGGGTAGCTGGCTGTGGGTGTGTGTAGCCCCTTCCCCAGCTACAGCCCTGAACTGATGAGAGGCAAACATGACTAGGTCTCTTCTTGCTGGCTTGGTCAGAGGCAAAGGTTGAGCTGTCCTGGTGGTCCTGCATTTTCCTGCAGTTGAGGATTGCTCAAGATTCAGAAGCTTGCTAGTGGAAATCTTGACTTTAATGTGGAACTGAGCATTTGTGGGCAGGGTTTTCTTATGCAAGGGATGTGCTGTCCTCTGGGTAGTTTTGGGTCTTCTGAAGGGATGCAAGTCCTGCAAAAACTTACTGTGGTAGTCGCCTTTTATGCAGTCTTTAGCCTTGAACTCCTAGTGAGTGCAGCATTAGCCAGTGTTTCCCAGTTGCCTGCCACTTGTGAGCTCTCTGCTCTTCCTGGTTTTTTCAGTCTCTTCCTGTCTCTGTGCTGATGGCAGTTCAGCCAGAAGCCTCTGAAACCTCGAGGCAGATACCACATAGACTATTAACCTTAGTTACAGGAAAGTTAATTGAATAAAAAGAGCATTTTCCATGTGGAAGGGCTGCAGTGGGTGAGTTTAATTGCTTTCCCTCTGAAGCAAAGTCAGGTCTGGAGTGGTCTGGCTCTGAAGACAGACTTTTTTTTTTTTTGTGATGCTGTGAATTCTAGTGTTTTCTCCTCTCTCCTGCTCTCTCTCATGAGGGCAGATCTACAGAACAAGGGAAGACTTGGGGCCAAGGACAGGGCATGAGGCTGGCTTGTAACCCGTCAGCCCTCTGTAAGTGTTCTGATTGCTCACGTTTTATGGCTGCCCAGGCACATCTGAAAATGCAGCTGAATAGAGCAGTGCTTGAATGATGGATGAGGGAAAGGAGGGAGGAAGACTATTACTTATATTTGGTGCTTTAGAGACTTCCTGCTTTCTGAAAAGTGTTGTGCTTGCCTGATCTCAGAGGATGTTCTTCATCCACATAATCTTCCTTACTCCTTGGGATACGGGGATGCTTGCATGAGGGGAGGGGTATAGCAAGTCCTATGAGAGTACTCACAGGCAGCTGTATACAAGATAAAGAAAGTACAACTCAGGCCTCTGGAGCAGAGCTTCTTTGAGATGGGCAAGTGACTTCTCTTCTGTGCAACTGATTGGTAAAATGAAAATAAGGATACTTACATGCTGAAAAATCATCTAGTTGAAACTTTTATGCATATATATAATGCCAGGTCTCTTCTCTTTGCCTGTGGAGGGGGAAAAGCCCTCTTAAGTGCTGTGCAGAAACACTTCACCTTGTGTTTTGAGGCAGGAGAGCTGTCAGACTTTTATGTGCTAGGATTTAGGCCTTAATTCCTGAGGTGGAACTTTAAAAGTAAAGCTCTGCTGAGGAGAAGCACAGCCACCTCTGTTGCAAGGGTCTTCTAGAGCTGGCTCGTGAACAGAGGGACATGACAAACTCCTTCCTTGTGGTGAAAAGTCTTTGTAAAGGAGTAGTCTTACTGCTTTTTGAATTCCCTTTTCCTCCTTCTAGCTGCTCTTTAAAATTTTCTGCTCTATACAGCTGTTTGTTTAATGTTTAACTGTGAGTGTAAAAAATATAGAATAAAACCAGCTGTTGCGCTTGTTACTGTGCTGTCATGCTCTAACAGCAAAGGCAGATGTGCACTATTAGAAGTCTGGTAAACAATTAGTTGGGCAAACAGGATTATCTTATTTTAGGATTGTCTCAACTGGAGACATCCAGATGAATGAAAAAAATGAGCACACTCTTGAACATCTCCAATTCCACGTATTCAATATGTTTCTACTTGTGAAGGAGAAAGGAAGGAGAATTGATTTGCTGGAGCTAGCTGTGCAGTGTGTTCCTACCCAGAAGACTGAAAAAGAGTTGTAAAATGTTTCTGCTGGATTTACCATTGACTAGAGAAGGCTTTATGTGTGAAGTGAGAGAACATGCTTAGTTCCATGATTACAATAATACAGAGGCTTTCAAACAGAGAAGTGTGTGGGAGTACTGAAGTAATTCAAAGCGAATGACTCCTTCCACCACTGTAAGCTCTGGCAGTTGCTAATGGTTAATTTGCTGAAAACACAAATTACACTAACACTGTGCACGTGGGTATGTCCTGTACCAGGTCCTAAGCAGTCCAGGAGAATATCATGAGGAAGAAGACAACAGAAGTTCTTTTTCCTGATTGGAGCTCAGATCAGCTGAATGTATGATTTGGGAAATACTTGGGCTATATTTATAAAACCAAGTATGTCTCAGGAGAACAAGTTTCCAACTTTCCATTTGTAGGAAAGCTGCTGCAATCCAGACACAGCTCTTGGACATTCATGCAATGCACGTTGGTTGTGATGAGCTCAAAAGCTGAGCAGTGGGATGCACCTATATGATGAGCTCAAAAGCTGAGTAGTGCACTGTACCTATTTCAGGAGGAAGAGTGGGTGATATTTTCCTCCTCCTCCCTTGCCAGGACTAGGAACAGAGTCCCAGTCTCAGTTCCCATATGGTCCAGCTTAGTGTAAGTTGTGATTGGCAGTAGATTTAGCTGTGGCTTCTCTGCTGAGCAGTTGTGCAGTGTGAGGACGTGTAGCCCTGGAGTGACTGTTTTGTATGTGAAGTTTATCTGAAGGGTGATGAGTAAAAAATTACCCTCAGTCAATGAGTGAGAGGGGCCATGTGCCACCAGAAAGGGTTGCTGCCATCATTACCATTCCTTTTTTTCGTAGTTGCAGATGGGAGAAAGTTGACTGACCTAAGGGGGGAAGAGGGATATCAACATTAGCAGAATGATCAGAAGTCTTTCAGTTAGATGCTTGTAACCTTGTGACCAAGTGCCTTTTCCAGCCCAAAGAGCATAATGCACTTGTGTTCCTCTGTCCCCTAGTGAATGGGTCTCCTGGATTCTAGGTGTGGATGGCACTTGCACTTGCTTTTTCCAATGCAAGGAGCCAGAACTGGAATTCACCCATATGTTCCTCTGGGATTCTGTGATGAGTCACTTGCTCAGACCAAAGCCATCTGTCCTGGCTGCAGGGAAACTCCTTGATCTTCTGCACAGGGCAACCTGGTTTAATCAGTGGCAGTGATCAAGTCTGTGTTCGCTGTTCTCTGCTGTTTGACACATGAGGGTAGGTTCTGCTCCAGCAGCACCCATGTCTATTTTAACAACTCAAAGAGCAATTTTTTCACCACTCGTTTCTGAGCTGGTTTTGGATTTCACATGTAGGACCCATCATGCTGGAACTAAGCTGCCTCAAAGTAGTCCCATGGTCTCCTGCACATATTCTTCATAGTGTTAGTCTTGGCTCCAGCCCAATTTCCAGTCCACAGCTACACCATGCATGCAATAAAACTATAGTCTACTGTTTAGAGAAGGCTGAACCTGAGCTATAGTGAGGGGAATAGGTTAGGTTCTGTCTTTCCTTAATGCTGAGTGGAAGCCCACCAGTTGAGCCACAAAGATTCAGGTAAAAACTGAAGAAACTAGGAAGACTATTTGGATGAGATCTCCTGAGGTCAGTAGAGCTGCTGTTACTGCAGGATCTCCAGGGCCTCAACACTGTTGATTTTTGGTTGCTGGCTCTAGTCTGTTCACCACAGTACACTGGAAGGGCCTCAGCATACCATTTCTGGAACCTAATAGTGAGTGCCTTATGAGACAGGAATGTAGGCACAATGTCAAATCCAGAAAAATCAAAGCAAGTTATAGTATATGATGTCTGAAGCCAAGCAAGGTTCAACAGAATCCCTTTGGACTAATCTGTGTATTTAATTTATCTTTTTTAAAGAAAACAACCAACCCTAGGAGGTGACAGAGTAGGCAGTGTAGAGCACACAGCACTTGGAATGTGCTTGCTGCTTCTCAGTGGGTTCTCTTGACCACTCCTCACCCTGCCCAGTCACATAGAAAGTTCTTGCTTACAGGGGAAAACAAAAATAAACTATGAGAAAAGTGGTGTGGGGATCTGCTGAAAACACAAGCTTGGCCATTGATTTTTGCATCAGAAAATACAGTATTGAACTGTCTCTGACAAAAATGGGATATCCTAAGTGAAAGAATGGCGTGGGAGGTGGCTTTGCTTTGAGCTGGGGTTAGGAACATGTGTTCAACTGAGATCCCTTTGAATTTAAATTATTCTTTATCTTTCTAGGATTTTGCTCTCTGTGGGTTTCCCTTCCTAGAGGGGCAAAACAAAGTACATCTTGACACAGGCTATCAGTTTGCAGACTTTAGGAAAAAAGCCTGAAAGCTGCTCTGGTTTCCTGCAGGGTAACCTGCAGACCTTCAGATGGTGGCTACAGTGCTGGCAAGAATTTTATTTTTATTTCTGATGTGTAACCTAATGCTGTCAAGCTCAATAACTTGTCCTTGAATTAAAGCATCTCTTTTGAATTTGCATGTCGTTCTAAATCTTAAAATCACTCCCTTCTTGTTGGGCTGTCCTGTTGTTTAAAATCAAAGCTGGTCAGGTTTTGTTGTTCCCCCTGCTGCCCCCTCCCCATCCCTAAGATGTTTAGATAAAAAAAGAAAACAAATTCTGAAGAAGAGTAACTTCATCAAATTGCCTCTCCTTAGTTTGAACTCTTTCCAAGAACAGTGCAACAATTTATTATACATGTGCATTATAAGTAAAGGTTGAAATGTCCTTAAATAACTTGTGCAGAAGTTGTTGGGTAAGGAGGTATGATTTTCCTATATGGACCTCATCTGCTATTTCAGGGGATATTTAAGGAATGAAAATGCAGACCTTAGAAGGTATATTGCAAGGGTGTGCCATCTGCTCAGTTTGAAAATATAGTTTAGTATATTTGCATAAGCAAACATAATTTCCTGCTGTGTATACTTGGAGAACCACAGAGGATTTCAGAAACAGCCTTCCTTACTTTTTTTAAAACTGATGTTTTCCTTTGGGCATAGAAATAGCTACTTCAGTGTGGTTTAAAACAAATGAGAAATGGTTAAAAAAAAAAGGACAACATTAATTACAACACGTAATTCAATCCATATCCAAAATGTTACTGAGGTGAAGAACTTGGGACCCAAGAGAGAACCGGGTATCCGTGTTCTGACAGCAGTCCCTGGAGTTATTGCTATGAGCTTGGGGTTGCAGCAAATTTGGAAAGGTTATAAATCTATTTGGTTCAAGGGTTGTCCTGGTTCAGGGTACCACCTGCTGTGGGTTAGGAAGATGCAATTATTGGAGAGTAGTTTGTTCCTTAACTGCCTGTTAAAAAAGGATTTGTTTATTTTTAACATCTTCCTGAAGCATGAGGGTGTTCAGAAACAAGTACCTATTTCATCTGGCATGGCAACTCTGCGTTTTTCTTTCTGGCTGTCCTGGAGACTCCCTAGTGGCTTTGGTCAGAGGACAAAATTTCAAAAATGGAAAAAGATAAATATTATCATGCTTTGTATTTGTCTTACTTCCATTTCTGCTGCACAGATACTGTTGCAAACAAGTGAACTCATGGGAAAATCCATGCCAGACTGTAAGGCCACACAGCATGTTTGCACAAAGTGAGACATTTAAATGAAAAATACTAATTCTGGAACAATTACGTTAATGTGTCTGAGGCTGTGCTTGACATACCCAGAGTCTGTCGCTTAGTTTATGCTGCTTTGGGTATTTAATACTCCTGGCAGAAGTGCTGGAAGAAAACTGCAGGCCAAGATTATTGGACAGATTGCTTTTGGCAGTTAAGACTTATTGACACTGGAGCACACAGTTGGACAGAGAGGCTAAAAGGGAATGATCCTCTGAGCTCCAGTTATTTTGTTGCCAGACAGGAGTGCTGTTTATAGCTCATATGAGGGCAGAAGAGAGAACTTGTCGCTGTCTTATAACTATCTTCCGTCAGGGTCTCAGCTTCCCCCAGTTGCATTATCAGTGGGAAGAGCAGCCGAGTTCAGCATGGACAGGTATGTGCTTCGGTGTCTCTCTGAATCCTACTTCACTTAATTTCAGGGTTTACATAAATATGAAGCACCTCTTTCTTGTGCAACAGCAGGCAGCGGCAGTTCGGTGGCTTTTGTACACATACCCTGCGCTGAGACCTTTCCTTGTGACTACGACTGGTGTGTTTGCTTGCCGGATGTGTTCCCTGCCCACTGGCTTGGCTTGGTGCCTCGTCAGGCCCATGACCAAGTGCTGTCGCAACGTGGACTGATAATCCCCAGCGGCCTCGCAAGGAGCGGCTTGTATGTGGGTGTGGTGGAGAACATGGTGGAGCCCTGGTGTGATTCAAAGGCTTTGCCTAGCAAGAAGTTTTGAAAAGGAACCCACAGTGAAGCTCTTGGAAACCTTTGCTTGCAGCAGAAACTGTTGTTGCAACCTCCTGCCTGCCCTTAAATTCACATACCCACAGCCTTAAACTGCAATCTCTGTGGGAAATGCAGATTTAATAATCAGTCCAAGGACTCTTTCATGCCAACAAGAGCCTGGTTTATTTTGCTTAATGTTTACAACCATGTTGGTTCTGTTCAGCTGTGTGAATTTGGGACTGGCTCCTTTCTCCTATTCCCATCTAGAGAATAAAATTCAGTTGTACTTTTTTTCCTTTCTTTTTATTTTCCCCTCCCCCTGTCTCCATGGTGGTGGTGGAGCTGAAGTACAAATATTTGTCTTTCCTGGTGTAACGTTTTTATATAGTGCTGAGAGCTCTCTCTTTATTCAGCTGTCTTACTGCTCTGTCTGCCTTGAAATACAGAAGAAACCTCAAGGTCAGTCGTCTGAGAAACAAAACTATCATGATCTTGTTTGGTGAATAGCCTCTGCACATGGCAGAGGCTTGGTGCTGGGAAGGAATGTGAGGAGCAGAAGTCTCTGAAGCAGTCCTGACTCTCCCTCAGCCCCACAGTGCGAAAGGCAACAGTATGGTTAGTGATGGCAAATATTTGTGCAGGGCCTGGCTGTCAAAGGGAGCATTTGACACACAAGGTTGTTTCTCAAGATCCGGCCTGGACTGTTGAGGCTGTGGGGATTTCAGCTTGGAAGGTAAAGATGAAATCTAGCACCATATTATAGTACCAATATAGACAGCCTCCTTCTCTGTGTGTACAAGGAAGGGGAAAGTGCAACTAGCTTTCTGTGATGCTGGGAATGGATCTGCTCTAAAATGAAGTCCCTCAGCAGTGGTAGAGATGCAGGAGTGACAACAGCCTGGTTGACCCTCTCACTGCCCAGGCAAAACTTCCTCCTCGTTTCACCAGTGCTGAGTGAAGATGGATGCTGAGGAGGCTCATAGTCTTTGTGATGATTATAATTTTCAAAAAAATTATATAATACTTTTTAGCTGGATTTTCTCTTGTCTCTACATTCGAGATCTCGTTTATGTGATGAGAGCCATAGTTCTGTAGCAAGGAGGGGGTCTTGCATTAGAACTGCCTGTTTTTAAAACGAAATAACCTTTGGAAAGGTGTGGAGGGGAAAACATGTTTGAAGTAAATAAATCACCTTTTTTTCCCTTTACTTCCTGATTTTTTTTCACTCTTTTAAAAATACTTTGCTTGAGGCAAATGCCAAATGCTGACTTTCAAAGGGGAAGATGGGACTACTAACGCTGGCTCAGAAGTGAATTCATTATATCTGTTGTGTGAAAATGTATATATCGTCTATCAAGACAAGAGAATCTAGAGGCAAAATGTGGATTTAAAGTTTAAGGTATGTTAATTAGAGAAGGCCTGAAAAACCACAAACATCAGTTCATAGGTGTTACATTTTTATCCCTGTCCCTTTTGATGCTCCTGCTAGACAGTACATCCTGCCAGGGAAAATGGTTTTCTCCGAGACACTAATTATGGTTCCTTCCACTCTGTAGCACTAAATTGGAGAACGAGTGACTGCAGACGAGAGAAGCCCTGTTTGCAGTTAGGTGGTAATCCTTTCTCCACTTTCCCAAGCTTCCTTGTAATTGCACTTAGATTCTGCTGAACTTTGTTGCTCTGAAATCTCCGAGCTCATTTACAAGTGCTGAGAAGGATCTGGGGGGACCATCAGTTGGCAGCTTCTTGCGCAGGTTTGGCCAACAGGCAAATCCCATCTGTTTTATTGCTGTGATTGTAAGGAATAGCTTTTGTGTCAGAAAGAGGCCCATCAACCAAAGCTTTATGCTGCTGGGAGCTGCTGCTGTATCCCTGAGACTTGACAGGGGGAGAGTGGAACTGAATCCTAGGACTGGGATCTGGCCCCTCCACTGGAAGTGCAGGATCTGCTCACAAGAGGCCCTGTGTTATACTGTGGTGATGGCAGCAGGGTAAATAACTGGGTGGACTGGAACCTCAATCACCATTTGTCCAACTTCTCAATCACCCTGTTAGTTTCTTGGACTTTATAATAAAGATTTTGATGGGTTTAGGGTGTGTGATGCTCCTGATTGGTCTGGGTATGTGCAAATGCAGAAGCAGAGGTTATTTGCTACAAGTGAATTGTTGATATATTGATGTGAAATTTAAAGTACACAGGGTTCTTCTTAATGAGCTGCTCTGTAAATGCTGCTTCTGACTTTCTGGTGTTCCTCTCTGAGGCAACCTATTTGAACGTAGCCTGAGAAGCAGCTTTGCCTGTGTAGAGTACAGAGAGAAAGGTGAGACAGATGAAAGTAATGGAATCACACCTGTGATACCATACTTAGACTATAGGTGGTCCTGCCTTGATGCAGCTGGATGCTGCCCCAGATATTATCAGACCAAAAAGAGCTCAAGGCATTTGAATATGGGCTTTCATAGGAACAGGTCAGAGGAGCTCTAAGCAGCTGTTCCAGGCAGCAGAGTGCTGAACACAACAGAGAAGTCAGGTATAGTAGTAATATAGCATATATGAGTTTTCATGTGGGTAAGTGCTTAGATTTAAAAGAATATTGAGGCTTGAGAATCTTGCCTCCCTCCTAGTAATCCTATTTCTTACTGGTATTATAAGATAATGGAATTGGCAGCAAAGCTGAGTAAGTGTTGTAGATGGTATATAGTCAGCTTAGCTTTGTGGAGAGAGGGAAACCAAATGAGGAATCTGACTACTGGATCACAGCAGAGGGAAAGGACCTTCTCTCCCCTCTCAAGCTTTCCCTGTCAAAGCATTAATCACAAATGCTCTTTTTTTCCTTCCGTTGTCCTTCTCTGGGATAGATGAGGCAACTTTTTCTTACTGAGAGTGGTCAGTCACCATAACAGGTCTCCCAGAGAGGTTGTGGAGTCTCCATCCATGGTCAGCTGGCTCTAGGTGATCGTGCTTGTGCCAAATTCTGGTCTTCCCAGTACAAGACAAGCATGGACTTGCTGGAGTGATTCCAGTGCAGAGCCACAAAGCCGATGAAGGCACTGGAGCACCTCCCCTATAAGGAGAGACTGAGAGGACTGGGAATGAATTGTACTCATTTAATGTACTTATACTCCTATACAATTAAGTAAATCTGACTATCTGCCACATATGCTTAACCCATGTTATGGGTTATGTTCTGTATTCGTGACGTCAGTGAAGAAGAGAATTTCCCAATGTCTATCTTGTATTCATATGTAGTCGAGGATGTATAACCCAGTAGTGCTCTTTACTGTGAGCTCCCTGTTGCATTGTGCTGATGTGCTGAGCCCTGGAGGGTTCACAGACTGGTGTTTAACCAGAGGCAGTGAGAATGACTTCACCTGTAGAGGTGGGCGTGCTTTGACTGTTTCATGGGCAAAAAGCTGCTGGGTGCTGAAATGTGTCCTTTCTGCAATGATAGTTGGTTTTCCTGTGGATGGACAATGGCTCCTTGCAGAACTCTGGCTTGACCATCGTGTCTTCATGCTCCTTAGATTTGTTTTCTTGTTCAGTTTAAACGTTGCTTCGCTTGTGTCCCTGTTCACAATGACTACAGCAAACACTGACAAACAAACAGCAGCTTGTTCAGCCCAGTCCTGTGTTTCCCAGTTACACCAGCGTGTGCTGGCACGGCTCCCCCAGCCGAGCAGGGCTGGGGAAAGACTAAGACACAGAGACTAAGGAAACCACCAAATATCCCTTCAATGCTGTCTGTTTGTGGTGGCTTCCTGTGTTGATACCTTTAGGTGTTCCTTGTGCATTTTGCTTTGTGATGGTGTTTTTCTTAACTTCATTTTAGCACCCTATGGCGAAATTTACTTGGAAACAAAATTGCGTGTGTGGTTTTTGTAACCGGAAGAAAAATCTGGAAGGCGTGCAAAGGTTTAGAAGCCAGAAGACAATGGAAAAAGATTCCAGTGTCTGCCCTTCTGTCTCAAAGGGGGTTTTAATTGAATTATTTATTATTTTATTTTTTATTGAAGCCTTTTTAATTTTTAGGAAATGGTGGCTGTAGTCTCTGTATCGTGATGATAATGGCAGGAAATTTGATAATGATTATGGCTTTGAAGAAGGTGTTTTGTTCTAGTAGGCTAAACTCCCATGTGAGCTTAGAATCGTTAAAAATAAATAGGACATTTTCTTTTTGACTTGCGATTGCAAATGTAAGCCCTTTCTCTGAAATTGGTGTCCTCAGTGTAAGAATAAGCTACCATCTCAGGTAGCTCCCCTCCTGCTACCTTGCTAACTTTGTATGTTTTTTCAGAAGGTGAGAAAACTTCTACCCCTTCTACCTTTATTGTTTTTGGAGGGTATAAAGTCAAAATATCTGTGAAAAGTCTTTCACTAATCTGGTGGGAATCTGTTCTAATCTTTCAAGATGTGTTGGGTTTAAAATGTGCGTATCTTGCCTACTTAATATGCTTTTATTTTTTAAAGGCATCTAATCAAGATGTACTGTCTCTTACAATGAGTTATGTGTTCTCATACTCTGTTTTCTTCATCAATGTCTGCATTCTGGAGGGAGAGCTGAAGGGATGTTCTTTTCAAATGGAAATGGTGACATTTCTATTTGGTGCAGATAAACTGCTTGCTGGCTTCTCAAAAGGTGAACTGAGGGTGTTATACCCCACAGCTGTCCTACCTCTGTTGCCGTGTGGTGACCAGGTAATGTAAGGAAAAATTTCAGTTGCTGGTGCAGTGGACTGCATTAAAACCCTTGCTCACAAGGCAAAGCAGCCTTCCTTGTCCACTTGAGGGCACTCAGCAGCGTGTTCCTGTTTTGATAGGTGGAGTATATATAGGTTATGTCTATCTGGGTATCATTTACATCAGAGCCAGGTGGTAGCTGCTATCCTGCTTTTTTGTCCTTGTAATCTCCGTCATATTTGTGACTTTCCCAGTAAGTTGATAGAGGAGGGTACATAAGAGTCCAAGCAAGAAAATTCTCAGTTGTAGCTTTGGGTCTACATTTTGTGTGTGTGCGTTTGATTGATTTTATAGCACAAGTTATTCAGGTTGCTCCTAGCAGAAGCTACTGAACTCTCTTCTTATTATGCCTTGTGTATTGGTTCACTGTATATTATCAGACAGTAACCTCTGACCTGGGTGCAGGGCTGTGGTTCTGGGTTACAGCATCAGCAAAGAGACACTTCTGTAAATGACCTCTGGATCTGAATAACCAGTCTATTGACAAACAGCATTGATCTCCCTGTGGATATTGTCAGCATCTAGGTTAGACTGAGGAAGGGGGACAGGCTCCTCCCACTTAGGTTTGGAGCTGTCTTATTCTTAAACTAATACTTACCTGTGCTCTCCTTTCTCTTCCCTCAGGTGGATGCAGTGCGGGTGTACGTGAACAGCAGCTCCGAGAACCTCCGATATCCTGTACTGTTTGTAGTTCGCCAACAGAAGGGAGTACTGTCGTGGCAGGTCCCACTAATTTTTCGAGGCCTGTAAGCACTGAAGTCTCTTCTTTGTAACATACTTGCCTGCCAGCTTATCCATCATCAGCTTTCCTCAATTGCTAGGTCTTGTAACCTGTGTAGACCGCAGGGCTTGGTAGCAAAGCATGCTTGATCACTGTTGACAGGAAGACCAAGATTTGGTTGGTAGCCTCTTACTTGGCAGCCTACTCTTGTCTCTTAGTTTCTCAGATATGTACACAGCGTACCAGGAGGCTTGTCTCCTGGGAATCTGCCTGTGAATCTACCACATGTCATTGTTGTCATTCCACAGTTGTTTACCATGTGTGTGGGTAGTTCTTGGGCTCTATTTTGGAGCAGGATTTGAACAAGCTCTTGAAAGAGCACTCTCAACTGTTGTGTTACAGTGTATTTGAGAAATAAGGGCTCTCCTCTGTTTTCCACCCCAGGTAAACCCAAGTGTTAAGTCTATTCTGGGGTAGTTGTTTGGGAGGCGTTTTCTTTTCAAAAGGAATGCTGCTTTATACCTTCAACCTCAGAGCTCTTTAGGCTGCAGATATGGAAACTTTGCAGGCTCCTTAGACCATCTGAGATGTGAGGTTTTGTCCTGTGACTGAGTCCTGGTGCTGGGCAGCAGATACCCTGCAGTGTTTTGCCTGACAGAGGGGATGGTTACAGCAGCGGCTGCTCTGGGCTGTCATTGCTCTTTGCCTCCAGTAAATGGCAGATATTAAAGATCTACAGATGGCATGGGCATCCTCGAGGGAAGTGAACCAGTCCCTCGTGTGGACCCCAAGAGACAATAGAAGTGGAGTTTGAGCTTTGAATAAAATGCTGAATGCCCTTGGCCTTTCAGATTACAATTGCAGTTATGAGAGCAGGGGAAAAATGATGTCATTCTTAGAACTGCTGAACAACTTTTTAACTGCTCTCTCTCGCTCGCTTTTCCATCCAACTTTCCCTTCCCTCCTTCCCTTGGCTGTTGTAGCTATCAGAGGACCTACAATTACCAAGAAGTGAGTCGCACCCTCTGTCCCTCTGAGCCGACACCTGAAACAAGACCCTCTGACCAGATTATATTTGTGGATGTTGCTTCCATGGCACCATTTAACATTGCCTATGAGCTACTAGTCACCAGGCTCGAGAACTTCCAACTTGAGTAAGTTGGGATGTGAGAATACAAATGTAATTTCTTCATGGATCTCTTATACAGGGATTTGGTCCATCTACCTACTCTTCCCTTCTTTTTCCTTCCCAGAAAAAAAAATTATTTTTTCTTTTGTTTAATCTGAGGGTACTTTGTGTGTATTCCAGCTCTGAAAGTTTTAGACTTCAACATACTGGCATTTGTTTTCTAGGACCAACAGAGCCTTTAACTTCACTGCCAGCCCTTCCCAGCCCCAGGTAAGAAGTCCTCTGTAGCATTATTTCCTGTGTATCTTGCCACATCCAAGTGATTGATGTGATCTTTTCTATAGAGATAGAGAAGATCTTATGTGACTAGGTTGTTTCCCTCTTAGGATGCAGGGAACCTTCCTTACTGTTGAATTTTCTGTGGATATAGTGAAGAGGTAATTGTTTCAGTCCCTCTAGGGACACATTGGGGTCCTCTTGCAAAGCAGTTAAGTGAGCCAAAACCCATGAGCAGAGCAGATGAATGGTATTGGCTCTCCAGGAAATGTCAGAAAAGTAAAAACGTCCAGAGGCCATTGGTCTGCTGCACTTCATGGGAAGTGAGGTGGTGCACACCAGTTTCTTGTTCCAGGCAGTGCTGGTTCAGTTGCCTGAGCGTGACTTGTCAAGATGCAATCTTTACTGGAAAAAAACCAAACCAGAAATAAAGAAGCTGTAAAGGTGCAGCAGAACTCACACTGCTATTCCTTGCTCAGGGCAGCAAGTCAAGTTGTGAGGTGATAAATGAAATGCCTGATGTGTCTATTAAGTTCAGAGGGAAGCACATATGTGCAGCACCTCCAGCTGGACAGCCTTGTTTAGAACCCTGCAGATACAAATCCTCTCTTGAATGAAAATGCTGTTAGCAGTAGCTATAAAGGAACTTGTAGAGCTGGAAAGGTATGTAATTTACCCAAGCTGCCTGTTACTCTGTTTTTGTTGTTGCTTTCGCTGTTAGTAATACCACTTAATTTTAGGTTTCCTATTACCAAGCATCCCAACTAATCTTTTTTGTTGTGAAATGTCTGAAGCTGGTTTGCAGATACATGCAGTATTTTATACTATAGAAGTGTAGAGAATGGTGGTTTCTTTTTAGAAAAAAAACACTCATTACTTAGGATTTTATCTTTTGAATGTAGACTGTTTAAGGTCTGGCCTGGAATTAACTTTGTGACTCTGGTCTGGTTTTTTTGTCACAATTAGTAATAAGAGATTTGTGACTTTTAATTAAAAACCAGCTGTATGGAGTAGAAGATGAGTGCTTCTTAATTGGTATAATGCTGAGATTTTTGTAAATCAAAGTATTAAGTAATCTACAGGAGGAAGGAAAAAAAAAAGATGATTCAGGATATAGATGGCTGTTGGAAAAAGACAAGCGTAACAATTGAAGGAGGTGTTTTGTGGAACACAGCTCATGCCTGAGGGCAGAAGCAGAAATTGGATACGCTTGTATAGGTCAGAAGTGTTGCTGGATATGTTTATAACACTCACAGTCTCTGCAGCAGAGAACTCTAGGCCTCAGTTCCCCTTGTATTAATTCTGTGCTTTGGTGTAAGTGTGGCTTAGAGAAAACTATAGAAGAATCCTCATGGGTGACTTCCTCAAGGACCTGAAACTTTCCAAGGGCAGTGTACCTGGGAAACCAGGAGCTCAGGCTGCCAGTATCCTTGCCTGGTGGAAATAAACCATGCTCAGCTAAAGAAACCGGCTTGGTGAGTTTTCAGTAAGGACTTGCAGTTGGAGCCAGCGCTCCCTCAGCAGCAAAGGCAACCTGCTTGGAGAGGGTGATGGGAATAATACGCTTTAGTAGAAATGGGCTAACAGGAAAAAAGCTTGGGCGAGTTCTTGCTTGTCCATGCCCTTCCAGTAGGGGGCCTTAATTCCTTGGGAATGGCACGTGGGAAGGGAAAAGGGAAATAGCTGGCCCTTGCTCCTCGCTAAGGTTTTATGAAACATAAAGGGAGCTCTACAGTTGGGAAGGTCTTAGGACTTGGGAGCAGGAGCTGTGGTAGCTTCCAGTGTGGCGGCAGTGGCTGCCTGGTGACCATATGGAAGGAAGGAAGGTGGCTGGTGACAGTCCTCAGCCTTGTGTACCCTCTGAGATGGGGTGAGGTGTCCGTCAGCTCCTCTTGGTAGTTGTAACAGCTGTCAGAGTCTGGGCTCCAAGCAGTATGGGGGGACCCCTTGCAACAAGCCTGCCTCCTGGGGCAGGCACAGAAACCCTACTTCTCCAGCAACTGACTGGGGCAGTACATCAAACTTTTTACTGGAAAATTATACAAATATTGATATTCCCTGGAACATCTTTTGCCCAAATCTGAAAAAGCCCTTGCCAGGACAAAGAGGGCACTTTCTGACCTCACAAACTGTCCTGTGGGCCTGGTCAAAGCATGGAAGCACAAGCACACCATTCCTTGCCTCCAGAGGAAAAGCAGGAATATTGGCAGATGTTAGTGTCTCCAATGTTTTTCAGAGCTACAGATGAGTTATTTGAAAAGCTGAAGTGAGAAGAGAAAACCCCCATTACCGTTTGCACTGGAAATGAAAAAATCCTAAGTCCTACAACAAGTATCAATCATTTATTAATGAAACTCTTGACAGAGTTTCAGCCATTTGACCTAATACTTTTCACAGTCTGTCTTTAAAGCAACACCTTTGAGGTAAACTCCATGATGTGTTCCATATATAAAGTACAGCCAGCAGTATGGAAACAGCTGGAAATCGCTCATATCAACATAAAATGGAATGGGGTGTAAAATGAAGTCACTGTAGCTTCATCAGGTGGAAAAAAGCTTAAAGGAGCAAAAACTATGCTGTATCTTGCATGCTGAAGATGTTTATGTCTAATAGCATGATGTACAAGGGGGAGAGCTGTGTTTAATCTGCTCTTCCGTAGTTTAAGGTCCTAATGTTTGAAATCTGAGTTTTTGTGAAGGCCATCCACATTCAACTGCGAAGCCCAGCTAGGCCTGCACAGGCAGTTTAGGAAGGTGCTGAAGCTACTGCCAGGGGTCATTTCTGGATCATAACTCTCAGCTCTCTGCTTTCTCCTCAGTATTTTCTGTACAAATTTCCTCAGGATGTCGATTCAGTCATTATTAATGTGGTGTCTGATGCAGCATACCCATGCTCAGTTGTCTCCGTCCAGGATATTGTGGTAAGTCTGAGCAGAGAAGGGTAAGGAGCTGCCTGAAGGAGTTCTGTATCCTGTTGTGAGGGGTCTGTGCCCTAAAGAGAGAAAAGCCCTATGAAAGACTTCACCCTGGTGGTGGTGGCAGTGAAGAGAGCCCCTGAAAGAGGAACGAAAATTCTGTGGGAAGGAGGCAGAGATGCTGAGTTCGAGCAGCTCATATGGAGATTTTTGTTGCAAATAGGTGAACAAGCTGTTCCTTTCCAACCTGTCCATAGGGCATTTGTTATGTTCCCCTTGAGATTTTCCCTGCTGCCTTGTGATGTAAGTCTGTCTCTCCATGGAGTGGCATTGGATGGGATGCTGGTGGCTAAGGGAGGAAGCAGTGCTGTTTCCTTGAGTTTCCCCTGTCTCAGCGCAGCTTGGGGAACTTCTGATTTTCAGCAATAAGGTCTCTCCTTTCCAATTCAATTTTCTCTCTGTGTAGTTACTCATCCACTTTCCCGGGAAGGGGAGAATGGCTGTTGCTTGCAGCTGGGAAATAACATGATATTTATCCTCCTTTCCCACGTCCCTGAATAATGCAGTGCAAGAGCACCTGCAGTGCAAGAGCAGCAAAATGGCAACAGAGGTACAGGATGCCTTGGGTGCTGGCTCTGAAGCCCTGGGAGTTGCCTTTAATACTTGGGGTGAAGAAAGAAGTGGATGACATCAACTCTTGCCCACATCCCAGTGTTTGAATGGTGGAAGGGCAGGAGGGGAGACTGTGATAGATGATTCAATCTTTCAGGTATTGAAAGTAGTGGGAAAGTTAAAATGAGGGCAAGCACTTGGCATATAGTACACACTGTGAAGTGTGTGACACAACCAGTATACAGCTGAGTGTTTGCACTATCCTGTGGGAATGGTGGAGTGATCAATCTGGCTGAATCCTTGTCTGGCATTAAATTGCAGTCCTCTCGTGAGAACAACAAGATCAGTGAGTGCAGGCCACAACTGATGTCTTCAGAGCAGTCTAACTTCTTGATGGATTCTAGTTGTTTTGTTCCCTTTTGATACCTCAGCTGAGGCCTTCTTCTGCTGTTCTGCCCTGTATTCTCCAGCCGGCTTCCTTTGAAATTAGTTCAGATGCTGTCCCTGGTTTAACCCTTAGTTGTGTCTGTTTTAGTGCCCAGTGTATGACCTGGACCATAATGTGGAGTTCAACGGTGTTTACCAGTCTATGACTAAGCAAGCAGCCATAACAGTGCAGGTGAGATGCTGACTTTTGTCCCAGTGTTTTTCGTAGTTTTTTTTTTTTAGTGGCTTTTTCTATGCATTCCTAGTTTTCTTTTGATGATCCTCCTATGGGTACCAGCCTTTGCTTTTATCAGGTCAGCTGATGTAAGTAGAAGAAGTGACATTACTTATTACTGCAGAAAACTTGCTTACATTTGCTTAGGCAAATATTTTGGGTGCTGAGGCTCTAGATCAGAGTAGCTGAAGCCAGGTGTCTTTTGTTTGAACCTTGGCTCTTCTACCACTGAGTGGTGGTAGTAGGGCCTCTATAATAAGCAAAGCTGAGGTAGATGGTTTTCACTAAATAAATAAATAAATAAATGCATCAGTATTGGTTTGCTTGTACTGGAGTACTACTGTGCTGCATACTGGTGAACCCAGCTTATTGTCAGCAAGGATGAGGGGAGCATCCCCAGAAGCCAGACTCTGTCCAGAGTAGGTGGGTCTCTGTAAGGCTGGTGCCTGTATAGCAACTAAAACCTGACCTCTGGCCTTTTGGAGCGCCACCCGTGCTTTGCATTAGAGGGAGAGGCTTCATGTCTTGTGGATTCTGTCTTGTTCCAACCTCTTGTGCAGAGAAAGGACTTCCCAGGTGAGCAGTTCTTTGTTGTGTTCGTCATCAAGCCGGAGGATTATGCCTGTGGGGGTTCTGTACCTTCTTCAATTCATGGTAAGTTGTTCTGGGAGGTGGATATAGTGCTGCATCTGTGTGATGAAGTGGGTGTCCTTTGGGATCTTCCTGTGGGATGACATGGGATGGTCATATAGCTCTGTCTTATCCAGGTAGCTGTGATTCCCCCCCCACCTCCCCTGCCCCAATTTCCCCATGAGGGTGTCTTTCTCTTATCCTAAAACTGTCAGCAGAGCTGTACTGGCCAAGTTTGCTAAGCCCTGGTGAAACATAGCGAGTTTCTAGCATGGCATCCTGCACGGAAGTGTTTTACTCACAGAGATTTGTCCAAAGGCAAAGATGGTGTCCCAGTATCTGTAATGAGAGCATCTGTCCTTTGGGGACTAAAGGAATAGAAGAGATGCCTTTGTGATTCAGGCACCCAGATTTCAGCAATGTATGGAAGGCTGAAGCAGAGATTTCTAGTCTGAGAAATAGGTTGTGGATAGGGAGGAGGGGGGAAACATTCGGAAAAGTTTGTATATTGACATCTGTATATTGACAAGTCTGAGAGCAGTTTAAAGCAAAACCACACAAAGACTGCAGTGAAAAAGCCAGATCCTGTTGTTTTTGCAAGTTCAGAGAATAAAGATCAGGACCAGAGGACATTAATGTTTGATTGTTTTTATAATTGCTGTACACTTTACCTCTCACAGGGAATGCCAACCGTACCTGGAACCTGCAGCGGACAAAGAACCTTCAAGTGACGATTGTGCCCTCTATTAAAAGTCAGTGTCTTTGGGCAGAGCAATGCAACTTTATAGGGGAACTTGGCACTTCTGAATAGAAGGGTATGACTGGGCCAGCAGCCTCTGATGGAATGGTGCTGAAAGCACCAGCAATTGGAGCCCTGGTCCTTTCCAGGAGGTGCTGTGTGGCACAGGGTGATCTCATGGGCACACCAGCTAGCACTGGGGGTGGAGAAATGGAGGGAGATCTTGCAACAGGTTCTGGTAACTTCTTTTGAAGAAAGGAGATGGGTTTTGAAGGGCTTTTTGGGACTGGGCATTGTCACTAGGTGGTATTGGGAAGAGCAGGACTTGAGTGCTGGCCCTAGGAGGTGCTGTCCTGGCTGTGACTGATGTCTTCTCTTTCCTCAGAGTCCGTTTATGTCCAGGCCATGTTCTTCAGCTTCCTGGGTTTCCTCTCCTTTTACCTGGGCTCAGTGGTTGTTGCTTTTGTGCACTACATTAGGTGAGTTGAGGAGTTATACAAGAATAGCCTCTCTGTTTCTCAGCATCCTCAGGGATACCTCACCCTGCAGTACATTTGAGGTGACAAGCATCTGAACAGAGCAGCTAAAGAATTCCATGACTACCCAATGGGCTCCTACTGCCCATCAGCCAGAAAATTTTTCTTCCTCTGCTGTGGGGACCGTGGCAATGATGAAAACCTAGGGGTCTGCACTTGAGATCTTGTACTTCCTCAACCCTAGGTTTCCTTATATGAGGACACTGGGGCACAGGTGGGAATTGTGATGCGACCAGTCTGGGATATGGAATGCCAGAGCATTGAGGAACCAAGGTACTTTCTTGCTGAACTGGTTACTGCAATAAGTGGCAGTGACACATATGGGGCCTTGGAGTCCCAAGAGTGCTGGTTTTCTTCCTTACCTGCCTAACCTGCCCCAGACTTTGGTGTCTGGGCTTGTGTTGAGAAGAGTATCTGCATAAGGTGATGGAGATGGTGGAGTTTGTTGGGATCACTCACTGCTGCCTGCGTAAACAGTGAAAATCATTGAGCAAATCCTTTGTCCAGGCGTTTGGAGGCTTGAGAAGAGGGAGGCCCCTTCAATACTCCTTCCTACCCCTCTAGACAAAGGTTGGCTTGGGAAGAAACATATAAAGCTCTCATCAAGTAGCAGGTTGGTTTTGTGGGAACAGTGCTTGTCAGCCACCTCTTCAGACCCCAGTGTGAGAAAGAGTTCTCAGCCCCTCCAGAACAGGGAATCATTAAGACTCGGTGCTCTGAAACAAATGAATTTCAAGATGGGGACATGGCTTAACTTCAAGACACATTAATCAAACATTTCATTGGAACAGTTCAATGAAATTACTTAAGTGTGTGCAAGTGTGCGATCTTCTTTGCTGTTATTTTTTCTTTGTTGTGGGAATATATCGTTGTTGTTTTTTTCACCATCTCCTGCTTGACATCTGCATTGAAGGAGGTGATATGGGCTTCTTATGCATTGTGCTGATGAGCACCTCTAGCTCCTGGTGCCCTTTCAGTAGATTCTTATGTGCTTGGTTCTCTTAAGTGGTGAAGCTGGGTTTGGGAAGGTGGTGTGAGGGTCTCTCCAACATGGTGAGCATTGTAGGATGGGATAGTCATGTAACCAGTTGTCCCACCTCTGCTGGGTAGGTGAGGGCATAGAAAAGCCCTCTGTTGCTTTGGAAGTCAGACAGGTGGACAGCAGGCAGTCATGGCTAAGCTGTGTTTCATCCAAACAGTATTTTTCTTTTTTTGTTGTTGTGTGTGTTTGTTTCTTTTGTGCTTATTTTTGTTGGTTTTATTTGCTTTTTAGAGCTTGCACCATGTTTACCAGTTAGTGTCCTAGATAATCCTGCCATGGCTGGCAGGTGATGGGGTTTGTTGGGTCTCTCATGAGTGCTGTCTGTTCCTTTTCAGGGTTCAAAGAAAGGCTTCTGCTGGGAGATTGAGTCCTGAGCATGGTAAGGTTTCTTTTCTGTTTTGTGACAACTTAAAGCAACTTTAAGTGAACAGCAGAGGTCCTAGGCTAGGCAAGGGACAGGCTGTCAGTCAAGTACCTTCAGTCTCTTTGAGCCATCCTTCATGTACATGTACCACAGTCTCTGGTGCTGATGAAAGATGTTAGAGCTTCCTCACTGCCATCATAAGAGAGGGCATTTGAAGCCAGCTCCCCTGAACTTGGTCCTGACGCCTACTCTGAGAAACTGGCTTTTAAAGAGGTGGAGGAAGGTCAAGCCTTGCTGAGACCTAGTTACGGGCTAATGTTCCTGATGTTAGGTCTGTTGATTTTAAAGCAAGGCACTTAGGGTATATCTTATCCTTTAAGAGCTCCTCTGCATGAGGTATTTTAATATTCTCCTTAAGCATGAGGTATTTTAATTTTTTTAACTGGAAGTTGCAGACAACCAGGTGAATGAATGACTAATAGTTAGGTAGTGGTGTTTGTGATACTTACTTTGGCATTGGATTCAATTTACTTTATGCTGCACCCACATCTAAACATATTGCAGCTTTCTGCCTTACAAAAACATAACTGCATCTGAGAAGCTACCAGTGAGAGATGAAAATTTTTGTCATGTGGATGGGGACCACTGGGAGTTTCTGCTTTCTGGTGGTGTGGGAGTCTGGCCTTTTCATTTTGATTAAATATTTAGTGCCTGCAAAGTAGTTCAAAGCATTGGTGATGAGGTCATTTGTACCTCTCTCCTAGAGGAAGGGAGGACATTGTTTTGGCACTATTAAGGTTCTTGATGTGTTCCCTTTTTTCATGCTCAGCTTTTTCAGTCTCTCTGGTCTGCTACATATTATCAGATAAGCATACTAGTATAATTGAGCTGTGCTTAAAGGATCAGCAGTGGAACTTCACTCTGACCTGGCATTACTTGGATTAATATTTCTGCCGAGGACCTGGGGGCGTTTGGATTCTCAGGAGTGGCTTCTTGCTTCTTCAGCCACTAAGATCTGCATATGCATCCCTGTGCTTGGAATATATGTGAAAGATTTTCTTCACCACACAAACAGGAGACTGTAAAAATGTCCTTAAATATATTCTTATTTTAAATAATTTGGAATGGATCCTTTTGTAAAACAAGAGCAAGTCTTAGGGCACTGGAGAAATGGGAAGGGCCTGTGTATTGGGGAGTTGGGGGAAGCTGAAGAGACCTAGCTGAGGCTGTGGAAGAGCTCCAGGGTGGTGACAAAGGATCACTGGCTAAGGCAAGGAGGCACAGTCTCAGGCAGGTGTCCCAGGGAATGCTACTGGTGCTGCAGCTGAGGTTTAATACGCTGCAGGCAGCTTAGAAGCTGCTTTCTAAGATACCCTGGTGAGAAGTGGAAGTTAAATTCTGGTGCTTGGGAAGTTCCCAAAGAAGTTGCAGGGCACAGATGCTGTTCTTAGTATGGACCTGGAAGGCAGAGAACTGGGTTGGTGAGTGGGGAGGATTACTGAACAGCATGTCTGTGAAGGGAAAGAGGAGCACAGTTCCCGCACAGTTTTCCTCCCAGAGGCACCTGCTGCTTCTGTGAGCTGTCCTTTCCTTCATAATCCATGACACCCCCATGTGTCTGGCATTGGATGTTACTGCTGTGTCCTTTCCTCTGGGGAGGAACCATGTTCTACCCATATACTGTTTCTTTCTCTATTGTGTTTATTCAGGGTGTGTCTGACTGATGCCTATAAAATGGTAATTGCATCTTCCCTGTCTTCCGAGTCACTCAGGACATGCTGGCTTTTTCTGTTTTTCTTTCTCCTCTTCCCACCCACTGGAATTTCTCTTCCTCCAAAGTAACCCTGGGTCTTGCCTTCATCGCTCCCCATTCCTTTCCCCTTCCCCACGAAGAAACTGTGGATGGGAGTGCTGAGCAATCCGTCTCTGCCCTTTGTCCTTGAATATCCTGGAACTCCATGTGCCCCTTTGCTCTTGTCACCCATCTTATGTCTGACTTCTGCGGTTCACTTTTTTTTTTAATCTTGTGGCACACCTTCCCTTCTACATCATCACTATCTGGTGGAGGCAGTAGCTGGAAGAACCACACCTGGTACATTTATTTTGCTGACTCACTCACGCACTGGGAATTGGGACTGAAATTAGTGGGTGAATTGGATCCAAAGTGGCTGTTAGAGGCAGGGCGGAATGCCTTTTCTCCCTGGCTTCCCTGCTTTGTCCAGATTTAAATCTTCCTTTGGTTACTTGGGAGAGAAGGTTTGACAGCTCATTTGAGACAATAAAACCTGGTCTAAAATTAGGAGAGAGCATCCCTGTGGGACAGGACTGACAGGACTAGGATTTGCGCATGTGGCACGAACATGGGGAAATGCTTCTTCCCAGTGATCTGGATTTCCAAGTGATTTAAAGCAACATGAAAAACTGCCATGAGAGAGGGAGTTTGCATGGGAGCTGATGAGTAGAAGCTGGATTTTGTTCCTGCAGTGACTTACAACATCTTGTTAAGCTCAGCTCAGGGCTAAAGGGGTGGGCTAAGGTGTGCCAGCGCTTTCCCTCTGGTGCTCAGTCCATGCTCCTCTGAGCTGTTCCTTTGCCCTGTTAGAGGGATAGGGCAGGAGGGTAGAGGAGCCGAAATTGAGACCAAGTATTAGCCCACAGTGCAACAAGCAGAATGAACATGCCAAAGGAAAGTAGTCACTGGGACTTGAAACATCAAATGTCATTGCTGTAAGGGTGCTTCCTTGATTTGGGCTCAGGCAGGGACAGGTTTTAAGTCCCTTTACGTATGTGGCTAATGGAAGCGGTATAAAAACCTATGCAAGGTGTTACAGAATTGCCTAGAATTTCCTGCTGGAAAGAGGAGTCTGCCTCTGCTGTCTGAGACAGATCAAGTACTGGGAAGCCAGAGATGCAACTTGAGAAGCCAGGCCATTTCCAGGCTGCAATAAGGTTGCTTGGCTCTAAGTACTGTGCCATGTTCATCACTTTGCTGCTGACTGACCCCATGATGTTGTTGCAAGGGTGAAGTTTTAAAGTAACTGAACCTGTCTCATTGTTTGCCACCACTGGAAGACGTGGTCCTGCTCCTGCTGCTCTCGCTTCTCTCGGTTTTGTGGAGATGGGTGTCTCATCCCTCAGTGGAGGGATTCAGCAGGCTCTGTTTCCTGCCATGTTTGTCTGCTGCCAGTTCAGCTGCTGAGCTCCACCATGGGAAGCAAAAAAAGAGGGAATGTGGAGGCAGGAGGGTACAGTCCTAATGTAACCTGACTGTGAGGTACAGTCCTCATTGCTTCAGATGTGTGGGCAGGAGGCGGGGATTCTCCAGCCCTCGAAGGCTTCTGCTCTTATCATCAGCACGAGATTATGGCCACTTCTTGCATGGGGTGTCTTTTGCCTTCTCCTTCTTGGTTAAAACTATGTTGCAGCTGCCTTGCTAAAGTCTATGACTCTTCCAGGGGTATCTGGAGGTAGCAATATTTGGAGAGGTCAGTTGCATGAAGATGGGAAGGAGAAGAATTAGAAATTCAAAAGAGTGTTCAGAACATCATGAGACTTGTTCTAAAATTTACCAAGTCTTGCAGCCCTAGTGTGTTTCCTGCACGGCGCTGGAGAGGGGCTCATGCTGCCAGTCTCACTGGCAGCCTGTCTGAGGAGGCTGAATGGAATGGGTTTGCTTCACACTGCAAAACGAGGGTTTTCCTTTTACACAGTATACTCTAGAGACTGCCATCTGTTTAGAGAAATGTTGCTTTTCCCAGGCCCCTCCAGCTCTTCAAGCTGTTTGTGTTCACCTCAGAGATGTGTTTTGGAGCACTGACATGAAGCTAATGGTCTCTCTTGGGTCTGTTTGCATTGCAGGATCTGGGATTATGACTTCTTCACACCCCATCTCAGCCAGCACTCCTGAGGGAAGCAGCTATGGTGCTATTGGTACAGTACATTCCAGAACTGGGGGCATGGGGAAGGTTCTGCCTGGGGGAGGAGAAGGCACTTTTAAGGTGGTTTAAAGTCAGAAAGGAATAAAGCTGCAAGCTACTTTGGGAGCATCTTGGAACTACTTGAAACAAAATAATTGCAGTTTGGGAGGTTTAGGTTGCACTTCAGGGACAAGCATCTACATGATAAAGGTGGCAAATCCGTGATAGAGGTGCTCAGAGAGACTGTCACTGGAAACATTTGTCTCAGGTAGACAAAGCCACAGTCACCTGAGAAGTGTTGGTGACAATGCTGCTTCAGACAGGACATTTACTAGGGACTGACAAAGGTCCCTTCCAAGCAAGCTTCTAGAAGCCTGCTATTAGCTCATCAAGCCTGCCTTTAGACCAAAGCATGCCTTTCTCTGGAAGGCTGAACGGCTGTGTGCTGCAGTACAAAACAGGATTGAAGCTTCTTGCACTCCAGAGGTTTCATTAGGGAAGAAATAATGTCGTGCTGTCAGTAGGTGAACCGTGCCCTGTCGGCAGAGGAGGAAGAAACTTCTCAAGGGTCCTGCTAATCTGAGATGATGGGAAATTACTTCCTTTGCCAGAGTATTTCTAAGTCTCCTCCTTACAGCAGTTTCCCCTCCTGTGAGGGTGTTGGCGTTGAATAGCTCAGTGGGCTTTGGGAAAGTCCTTGAATTTGACACCTTGTGGACCCACATTGCAGGGTGAGGCTGTGCAAGTGCAGGGCAGTGTGAGGCAGCTGCTCAAGTGAGTAGAGCAGCTCTGGGTAATTTTTCGTCCCTGTTCAGGATTCATTTGCTCACTGTTGTGTAATAACAACCCTGACTCTCCAAATACCATCCAGTTGTTGGACTGTGAAGGTGTGGTATCTCTCAATGCCTGACAAAGAAACACGGAACTGTTTTTTCATGAAGTTTGGGAAAAATTCAGGAAGATTTAAGTCCTGCAGTAGAGTTGAGGGCTTCAGCACCACCCTTCCCTCCCCCCCCCCTCCCCAATTACCAAGGAAATGCTTTAAAAGCATTTGGGAAATGGGGAAGAAACTTGTGTTCTGCCTGTGCCAGCATGGGCAAGGGGCTGGAGGCTTGGCCAGCCTGTGAGAAGTGCAGGCGGATCCTGCTGACCCACAGGTGACTGATACTGTGAATGCAATGGGAGCAAAGTTGGTGCTCTGCTTGCTTTGAAAAATTGCCTTACTTCTTCTTTGGGTTTTGTTCTACAATATTTTTAGACAAGCGTATATATATAAATCTTACATAAAATCTGAAGGTTAACTAGGTCAGTGTGATTTTGACCCCTAACAGTCTGCTGCTTTCACTAGAGCTTTTAGGCTTGTCTCAGAATTCCAGATTTCAGAGCCCAGAGGGGGATGTGATGGTCCTTAAAAGTGCTCTTAGATTATAATTTGATACTTTTAGGAAGGTTTGGGATCATGGAAAAACTTGTTCCTTGAAATGACCGTATCAAATTGAGCACAGCTGGTATCTGGGACAGCTTTATTCTTGCTGTGCATAGAGGGATTCAGCCTTTACCCTACCTGTTTCCTTCTCCCCACTCTGGTCCAGATGAGTCAAGCTCCAGTGGTGGACGTCAGATGTCCTCCCCTGAGCACAGGCCACCAGCTGGTTCTGACACAGACAGCTCTGTGGAGGAGGAGAGTGACTTCGACACCATGCCAGAAATTGAAAGTGATAAGAACATCATTCGCACCAAGGTATGGCTGGTACTGCAACTGTGGCCCTGGTGCTGGGCCATGGGCACATCCAGGCGAGGACCAGCACTAGTCACTTACCAGGATTTTGAAGTTTCCTTTTCCCTGTTAGGTGGATTTAATCTCCTAAAGCTGAATGTGCTTCTTAGCGTTTTGTTTTTTTTCAGTCACTGGAAGTTTTCCTGCTGTGCTAAGTGTTCTGCTGAAATGAGTGATTTAATATGGAAAATCAGAATGTATTGGGGACTATTGAGAAAGGAGGAAGAATCCCAGAGAGTGTCCCAGAAAGTCCAAGGAGGTGTGACAGATAGTGAGAAAATAATCTGCAATAATAGGTAGTTAATCTGGTACAAGTAGTGTGACTACAGTGGATGTAGACAGGGGCTTTAAGCTAGCAGCTCTCAAACTGCCTCCTTTTGTCATCCTGCACTGTTTTGTGTGTCTGGAGCCATTCCTGGAGGTCAGAGGATTTTGCAGAACTCAACTCCATAGAATCAAGGGACACAACAATCTCACTGAATAAAAACAGTCCAAATAGTACCAAGCTGCACATTGTCTGAATATGTAAGGATCTTTTACTGGCTTCTGTAATCTTCATTAGTTTTCTTCTGTTTTCTTCCCTTTTCCCCCATCCATTAATGTTTTAGGTGTTCCTTTATCTATCAGACTTGTCTAGGAAGGATCGAAGGATTGTCAGCAAAAAGTACAAAATCTATTTCTGGTAAGGAGAAGGCAAACTGGTAAGACCCAAGCTCTGAAAACTGTCTCTAGTTGTGGAGTTTGTCCACCTGCCCTTCTTAACTGCGCTTTGGAGGTGGGGATATTCTTTGAACCATCCTGTTACACTTTCTCACCCTGTTCCAACCAGTAAGTGCAAATCCCACATACCTCAAATAATATTTGTGGACCAGCGCACACATGATCCTGGCAATGGATTCTGTTTTGCATCGTTGCTTTTAAGCGTGGTAACAACTGGTGTGCTGGAACATAGTGGGGAAGGGGAGAAACTGACACTCAAACACAGGAGCTTGTGGTCAACATCCTGGCTTTTCTTGTGCTCTTAGTATTTGCCTCGTTTGCACTAGCACATGTGCTCTTCAGCTTCAGGAGAGCATAATGAGCTCATAACCCCGGAGAGCGGGATCTGTACCCTTGGGCACTGAAGTGTACATGTTCCTCCACAAGCACCCTGGGCCTCTGTCCCAGGTGTGCACTTGTTGTTTTGGTGTGTGTAACTGCTGCTGCTCTCTCCTCTCTGCAGGAACATCATCACCATTGCAGTGTTTTATGCCCTGCCGGTCATCCAGCTTGTCATCACTTACCAGACGGTGCGTTTGACTCTGTGGCTGTCCCCTCTTGCCTTTAAATTTGCTCTGTGGTTGCGCTGTGTAAAGATGACAGTTGCAGTGAAACTGGGATCACCCAGGAATTCTGCTCTGAGTGACAGTTTACCTTAGCTGCTCTCTCTGGACTGTGTGTTACTGCACGCTTGGCTTGCTCAGCTTGCAGTTCTGCTATTTCTGCTTAGGAAGTTGGAGTCCAGCTGTTTTCCTGCTCAACTGATGTCTCATTTGGGTCCTGTTTCATTTTAGAGACAGGAGGAATCTGCTGTTATCTGTAAAAGACAACTGTAAGCAAGTAGGGTTTGCTGTGATACAAGTGATTTCTCCTCCCTTCTCCCCACCCTTGCTATCCTGCTGTTAATCAGATGTCTGCAAGAGAATCTGTTAGTGGTGGGGTTGAGAGCACACAATGTTACCTCTGAAGACTGTTGTCAGGTTTGTGGCCTTTGCCAACGCCTTGTCCCACCCTAAAAGCTTCACTAGCAGATGTCAGTACTCCCCTGTGTGAGTGCTAGAGCTGGGCTGTGTCCTGTTATACCTTGTGTACATGCAGTGTTTGCACGAAGCAAACCCCCAAGAGAAGAGAGTATTTGCTAATGTTGGGTTTCCCACCTCCTCTCTGTCCAGGTAGTAAATGTGACTGGCAATCAGGACATCTGCTACTACAACTTTCTGTGTGCTCATCCCCTTGGGGTGCTGAGGTGAGTGAGCCCTATGGTCACTGCATTATTGTCTTATGCGTCTCGAGTGTTTGTGCTATGCCCACGTCAGGATTTTATCCTTGTCAGGCTCACAGTAACTGTGTTGATAGGACCACTGGGAGTTTAGGACTCTGAGCTTTCTGTTTTTCTCAGCAGTGGCACTTTACTGCTTAAGACACATGCACCCAGGAACATATGGCACCTGGGTGCCCCTACCAAATCTATGACGCAGCAATGACGTGCTCCTGTGCTCTATTGGATGCTCTCACTTGTATCCAAGGAGCAGTAGCTCTGCAAAGAAGTTCAGATCAGTCCTTTCAGTGCAGCATTTCTCTAAATTAACGTGAGAGTGCAAAGAAAGTCCAGAGTTGGGCATCTCTCAGAGGAAGTGCTAAATTCACTGGGGTAAGTGAGCTACTCGACCTACAATTGACATCCAGAGAGTCAAACTGGCAGTTTGGCAGCTGCTGAGGTGGAGGATGGTGGAGTGGAAGCAAAATGGATTCAGCTTATCATGGCCCAGGATTCAGCTTTCTGCTGCTGTGCTGCCTTTGTCTTAAACCTTCTTCTTTCCTGCAGTGCCTTCAACAACATCCTCAGCAATGTGGGCCACATGATGCTGGGCTTTCTCTTCCTCCTCATTGTGTTGCGCAGGGACATTCTCCACCGTCGGGCCATGGAGATGAAAGATATCTATACCCTGGTAGGAAGCATGATTGCATGGGGCTGAGTGCAGGGAGGGAAGACAGGATGAACTCAAAAAACAGAGTGATACACAATGTGTTTCCGTTTGCCTTCCATACTGGAGAATTGAATCCTCCTCTTTTTAGCTCCTATGCAAAAGGGTATAGGTGAGATGCTTATGTTCTTGCACACCCCGGTATTTTGCTACATACAGTATGTCCACACTGCTGTGGTGATCCAGCCTGGGCTTACGAACACAAGGGGGTTAATAGAGGAACAACTCCCATGGCCATGGCTTGTCCACTCGTGCTCACTGTGGAGGAACTGGGGCAGTAGGAGTGTCCCAAGATGCTTTAGTTATAGTGAAGTAGTTGATTTGTCTTATACAGTTAAGAGTTATTTCTTGGCACTCTTGTTAGCAAGAGGGGATAGAGATACCTATGATAACTCAGAGGAATTTGGCTGCCTCTACTCTGAAGCAGAGCTGCTTGTAGCCAGAGCTTCTGCAGACTCTTCTGAAAGAGGATGGAGAAATCTGCAGCCTCGTGGGCAGTGGTGCTGGTGGTTCTGGAGACAAACAGCTCTGTTTTCATTGTCTTGGTAGCAAGTAATGGCCTTAGCAGTTGTAAGGGTCTGCTGCTTGTGGTTTTCAGATGATACCTTGGCCAAATTGTGATGGAAGTGCCCTCTGATGGGCTCTGCTCCTCAGGTGCTTCTAACCCTACTGACCACAAGAACAATTCTGGGGCCCCAGTCCTCTCTCAGTTTTGGGCAGGATGTAGTATGGCATGAGGTACAGGACAGAGATTTTCAGTCTCACAATGTTGGTACGAAGACACTGAGGTCTTCAGACCAGAAGTTTCAGCATGGTTAGCTTGAGTTTGCTGCCTGTGGCTTCACTGGCTGTGCCATGTGACTAAATCCAGAGCCTGTGGTTGTGCACAGCACACTGTGCTGCACTGCAGACTAAAGGACATGCGTAGGAGTTAGGAAGGATGAAGTGGAAGCTCACCTGTCATCAGGACAGTGAGGGTACTTACTCTGCAGATCTGTTCTCTTCCAGGACTATGGGATCCCAAAGCATTTTGGTCTCTTTTATGCTATGGGCATCGCTCTGATGATGGAAGGGGTGCTCAGTGCCTGTTATCATGTCTGCCCTAATTACTCCAATTTCCAGTTTGGTAAGCTTTCTCTTTTTGAGCTGGAGCTAGGAATTGCAATGCTTTCTCTCCTGCTGAGTTACTGACTTTTCCCATCCCTCTACCCTTGCAAACCTCCCTGGAGACTGCCTGTTTCAAAGCTCAGTCAGGAGGCAGTGAGGCTTTTGATTCTGGGGACTAACACATGTCAGCCTCCTCTCCAGTCCTTAGGACTCTGGTAGTGCAGTGCTGGCAGGATCTCACATTGGTTTTGCAGCTCAGTGCTTGAAAGTAATAAGTGCACAGCCTGAGGAGCAGAGTGTTCAAGCCTAGGAAGCCTCTGTGACATCTCAGTGGAAATTTTGCTCTGTGGGCTCCTTCCTGGGGAAGAGAAGACTCAGACAGAATCTTGTCTATGAGTGTGAATACCTGATGAGAGAGAACAAAAATGAATGAGCCAGGCTCTTTTCCCTTTGAGGGTGGTCACAGACTGAACAGATTGCCTGGAGAGGTTGGGAATTCTTCTGTGGAGATATTCGAAGCCTGACTGGACATGGTCCTTGACAACCCTCTCATAGCTGACTTTGCTTTAGCAGGGGTTGTTGGACCAGATGACCTCCAGAGGTTACTTCCAGCCTGCACCATTCTTTGATTGCCTCTGCTGCACTGTGGGCACCTATTTTCTGATCCCCTTTAGTTTTTGTTGCCTCAGAGCACGGTACATGTGCTGCAAGATGGCAGAGCACGAAGTGCTGTACAATGTAGTGCAGCATCAGGGATTTGTGCCTGCCAACCTTGGGATTGGCCCTGCTGCTGCACTATTTATATGCACTCAGAGGAGCTTTCTCAGCCCACTGGCTGTACCTGTTTTCACTGTTTGTTGTGATCCCTCCACAGACACCTCCTTCATGTACATGATCGCAGGACTGTGCATGCTCAAGCTCTACCAGACCCGCCACCCAGACATCAATGCCAGTGCCTACTCTGCCTATGCCTCGTTTGCTGTGGTGATCTGTCTGGCTGTCCTTGGAGTGGTATGGCTCCCTCTTACCTGCTTCTCTGGGAAGGAGATGGTGTGACTGGGAACATAGCTTAAGTGGGGAAAGCAGGAGAGTAGGATAAGAGTGTGTTAAGCAGCTGTCGGTATTTGAATTCTCAGTTCCCTTGGGTTTTCCTCCTCTCTTCCCCTGGGCTTTCAGGAGGGGGAAGAGCAGAGCAGTTTCTTCTAGGTGGGGTCTTTTTTGGACTTTTGCTACCACATACCATCCTTCTCAAGAGAAGAACTTCACACATCCAGATGTCCATGTCCCATCATGCAGATGGCCTTCCTGTGAGGTTACTTACATTGCTGGGGACCAGGGTGAGGCTGGATGAGCTTCCAGGACAAGTATCCGATACCTAACTGCTTGTGCCTATTTCTCCCCTGCGGAAAACTCCATGTTGCTGGGCACAGCTCCTGCAGTTGACCTTGCAATCTTTGGAGAAGTGGGGGCTGAGGATAATGTCTGAGGAGCTCCCAGGTAAATGTGTGGAGTACCTGCCTATGGAAGGGCACTGTAGCAAAAAGAATCAACCAGAGTTGCTGGACTGGTACAGGGCTTTGCCCGTTAGCTCACAGCATTGCAAATATTGAGCTGGGCTCACCTGAGTCCCCATCCTGTCCTTTACTTTGGAGGTCTCTGCTTCCCTTCTTTTGAAGGGCTCATTTTTGTTCATCAGTAACCAGGCAAAATCCATTGAATTCTTGCTCTGAACGAGCAGCTAGGTCCCACTGGGCTGTAAGCCCCTCACTACCACACATAATGTGGAATACCAATTGATACTGCAAAGGTCTCTGGGTAAGAGACTCTGGGATAAGGCATGCAGGAGCAGCTGGTGAACTTGGGACTTCCCAAGAATCTCTTGATAGGTGTGGTAGATCTTGACAGCCAGGTTCAAAACACTGGAGCTTTATTATGGATTGCTGTATCTTGAGGGATGCTTTGAAGCTATTCAGTGGAGCATATAAGCTACATCTCCCTTGTTTGGTTCATGTAGAGGTGGCTTTTCTGCTTGCTTTTTGGTGGTGTCGGGGCTTTTTTTGTTTGGTTTTTTTTCCCCACACACGTAAAGGGGAAAGTTCATGCAAGTGCTTTGCCCCAGAAAAAGGGAGTGCTCACAGCCAGATAGATCAGAGTTTCTGGACTCCTTAATGTATGACTGAAAGATTAAGGTTTTAATAAAGCTTTAACGTGCACTTGTAGGTCCCTTCCAGTCCTTAAATAAAATGAAAATATACAGTAGGAGCAGTTGCCTGCAGAGCGGTTTTCTCCTTTTTGTTCTACAGTACACTTATTAAAGTAATGGTTCCCTTACTGCCTTTGTGAAAATACAGCTCCTGGCCAGAGAGCTGTTGCCCAGCTCAGCAGAAAGAGCTCACCTGGCCTGGGTGTCCCTGCATTTCTACTCCCTGGGCCAGCTGCAGCCCTTCCAAGCTGTTGCTCTTATCTGAAGGAGCATTCAGACAGAATGGTCTCCTCTCCAGAATGCTGAGCTCCTTTTGCTTCTCTGGACTTTGTTTTGAACTCATAGATATGTTTTCAAGTGGGAAGATTTAGGAGGTTCTTTTCTGTATTCAGTGAGGTTATCTAATGACCCATGGTGATATAAGACGAGAAGGGATTGTCCTGATGCACAGGGCTCGGTTTGCTTTTAACGTGTCTTTGCTTTCAGGTGTTTGGGAAAAATGACATGTGGTTTTGGGTTGTTTTCTCAATAATCCATGTTTTGGCCTCGTTGGCTCTCAGCACCCAGATCTACTACATGGGCCGCTTCAAGATGGGTAAGTGCTGTGACTGATCCATCTTCTCCTGGGTGTGCAGGTGCCTCCTGTCATCACCTGTGTGTCACCTGTGCAATGTGTCTGTCAGCACAGTCCTGTGGCCTGTGTTCTAGGTTACCCTGTCCTCTCATCCATCTGATGCCCTTCCTGGCCTCTGAAATCCTTGTGCTACTGCTTCCCAGACCAATGGGTCTGTGGAGGCTGGAGAGCTGGGATTTGAGGGAGCCTGTCCTTCAGCTATAGCTTTCCCTAGTGCACGCTCCCTAGTGCTGTGCTCAGAGCAGAGAGCTACACTCTGTCATAGGGTGAGGGGGAGAGGGTCTGGTGGGGAAAACTGTGCTCTGCTTACAAACATATTTCTCCTTCTTCTGCTTCTGTTTGCCTCAGATGGCCCTGACTCAGGTAACTGTCTGCAGCTCTCCTTTATCTCTGCTGAGTTGTGCAGCGGTGTGGCAGCCAGGGGTTGCATGGATGTGTGTGGGGAGGCAGGCTCGTGTGCCACCTGGGGTCAACTCTCCAGAAGTGAAACCATTTTGCCAGCAGCACTGCCAGTCCTGCTCCTTGGCAGGAAAGGGGTGGTACAGCACAGGAGAGCTCTGATCTTGGCGCAGGAGCATTTTCAAGTTCTGCATTTATAGCTAAAGAAGGGCATGTGTGTGCATGTATGTCCATCCATCCCCACTGCCACTGATGGCTCTGCAGGGAAGCTTCTGCAATGACTTTGAGAGCTGGAGTGTCTTGAGTGCACTGTGCCCCTTTAGGACCCTCTGAGGGCTGTGGGATCTGTTTCTGCTGTTTTCCTGCTCTGGCAGCTTGTTCCATGGAAGGTGTTTTTCCTATTCCTGCACACACACATCTCTTTTCCAGAGATGGGGTTGCAAAGTCACCCTGTTTACACGTACAGACGGGGCCTGGGTAGTGTTCTGGGTAGTGAATTCTGGATAGTGCTAGTGTTGAGAGGATTTTTGTTTTGATTTTTTTTAACCTGTTGTTCTGCCAAATACCATCCACATCCTGTGGTGGCTGTTCTGCTCAGCACAGGCTGCTCCCAAAGGGCAAGAAATGCATCTGCTGACACCTTGGATTCTCTGTCAGCTGATGGGTATCTGTGTCTTTCCCCATTTTGGGGCTCACTCTGCTGGCTGTTCTGGCTTTTTATCCTCTTTTTTGACAGACCTGGGCATATTTAGACGAGCAGTGATGGTGCTATACACGGACTGTATCCAGCAGTGCAGTCGACCAATGTACATGGTAGGTGACTTCTTATCTAAGCAATTGCTCACCCTTCAGGCAATGTGCAGAGGAAAGAGTCTGGTCTATTTGAAAAAGTGATGTTCCCTGCTTCCCTTCTTCTCCCTCCCCCAGAATGGTTGGGGTAAGTGTAGATCTCTGCTACAGTGGTTTACCCCCAACCTCCAGACTTCCCCGATCTCAAACTTGGTGAATAAAACATCAAAGCAAAGGTGATACAAGCATGACAGGATTTGCCTTTGCACTTGCTCTCTGAGGCATCTGTTCAGAGGAATGGGTACGAGGCTCTGTGCAGTGCAGCCTCTCTGGGGAAGGCAGCAACTGTTTTGGCTCTGTGGTTTAAGCAAAAGCAATTGCCATTTCTGCAGCACCTCGGGGCAGGCAGCAGAAAAGTAAGAAATGGTGGCTGTTACCTTGTGTCCCACTGATGGCTTTCTTCTTGGCGCAGAGTGCTAATTAAGGATTGAAGCCAAATGGGGTTTTTATCCATGAGCATCTTTTTTCTTTCTTTCTTTTTTTATTTATTCTCCCACCTCTGAATAAACAAACTCAGTCCACTCAGGCAGGAAGTAAGCCTGGCCAGCCTGAAATAGCTACATCATGAAAGCAGCTGTAAGCATAAATGCACGTCCCACAGATGTAAACCTCTGCCTGCTGTAGTTACAGGGCTTCCCTAGCTAATGGTGAGATAGGAGAAAAAAAGTGTCTCTAAATACATGTGGGATGCTATCCAAAGCTTCCCCTGCTGTGTCTTTCAAGCAAGTCCTTGCTCTCTGCAGTAATTTTTCTATAAAACAGTGGGAGGGAAGGAATGTAACTAGAAAAACAGTAGAAACAGTCAAAGGATTTGCAGAACCTCCCGAGGCTGATCCCTTAAGTGCTGAGATTGTTCTTTTTTAGATGTTCAGTCTCCTTCTTGCAACTCTTTCTTAAAATTTATGAGTGTCAGAGCAGTTTCCATCTGATAAAGCTCCCACAGAGCGAACTACAGAACCAGGTGCACGTGTGTTTGCAGGAACCAGACTCCAAATCCTCACATAATGATATCCTGAATTTCTGAGGCAATGGCCTCTTTTTGCATACCCTTCTGATTTTATATGATCATCAGTGCCTTTCCTCCAGGACAGGATGGTGCTGCTCATTGTTGGAAACCTGGTCAACTGGTCCTTGTAAGTAGCTACATCTTGGTGTCCTGTATATTTGTGCACATGGGCAGCAGGATTCAGTACTGGAACACAGGGGGCCTGAAGTGATGAGAAAATGCAGCAATGTCTGTGCAATAATCCTGTGCTGGGGCCCTTCTGACATGTTTGGGCGGGGAGCTTGATCTGAGGAGTGCTGACAGTAGGATGCAGCGCAGCACTACAGAACGGTGTGAGGCACCCCTAAGTGTTTCAGCTGGGGCTGTCTCATGGCTCGTCTCTAAGCAAGCTTGTGTAGGGCTGGCTTGGTACTGTGCTGCTGTGTTGTGCTGTACACCTGCTTCCCACATAGCTGGGAAGTCTCTGGCACAACCAGAGTGCAGGAGACCTGACAGACACTCATTAGTCACAGAGCCTGGCTGAGCAAGGAGGTATTAGTTCTTAGATGAGATCTAAAATCATTGCCCCAGGCTCTTGCTTTTCACTAAAGTTGCTTAGGGACATGCTTTCTGCCAAATGTGCAGGTCTGAGGCCAGCTCCTACCCAGTGAGATGTGTTTGGCCATGGATTGGAAGCAACCCAGGGCCCTTTACTGTCCTCTGTGGTCTCAGTTGCTTCAGCAGCTGACCATGGCTGAGTTTCCTTGGCTGGGGGCAGTGTTGCTGTGTCTGTGGGGCAGTGGGTGGCTGTACCTTGGCAGTTTGGGGATGTACCCTGTCCCCAGTGAAAGAGGCTGTCTGATATCCCTTCTTCTCTCTCTCTCTCTCTCAGTGCTATCTTTGGGCTCGTGTATCGGCCCAGGGACTTTGCCTCCTACATACTGGGTATCTTCATCTGTAACCTGCTGCTGTATCTGGCTTTCTACATCATCATGAAGGTAGAGGGAGGCAGCTGTAGCTGTCTCTGGGGTGCTTATCTCCAAAGGGAAAGGGATGGACCTCTTTTCTGGATGCAACTGGGGTTCCTGTGGTGCTGCAGAGGGATGCGGAGGGGCTGTTGTGGGGCTCAGGGTGGGACAAGGTGTTGGGGAGGTGTGTAGCCATTTCAGGGGTGGCTGGGTTGGGCAGCCCTTCCCAGGTGCAGATGGTGTGTCAACCCTGTGTATAGCTCTGTCCCTTTGAAGAACTCAGGGTGTGTTATGAGGCTGTATCCCTGTCTGCAGCTCCGCAGCTCTGAGAAGCTCCTGCCCATCCCCATGTTCTGCATTGTGGCCACAGCAGTGGTGTGGGCAGCTGCCCTCTACTTCTTCTTCCAGACCCTCAGCAGCTGGGAGGTAAATTTCCCCTTTCACTGTCCTTCTGTCCATCTCTGTCTCATCCTCTTTCCTTCCTGTTGTTTGTTTTGCACAAAACATACTTTGGAGAAGAGTCTTGGCCTGCTCATGGAGAGCTGCTTATTTTCAGCAGACTGTGAAGGGAATGTGGGAAGCTGTGCTGAGCCAAAAATGACTGTATGCATGTATCTGTGTAGAGGCTATTTATGACCCAGGTATCTGGAGTTGACTGGTCCTCACCAGGGGACAGAGGACGAGCTGGGGATCTGAAAGCAAAACTGGGCAAATCGTGACTAGTACTGGATGGAAGACTTATCCCTGGAGCAGATGGCCAATGGGGGGGTAACTTGCCTGGGATTGTGAGGGCTCTCCATGACCTGGGAGACTGGATGTCTTCTAATGGGATATCACATCCATCTCCATGGAGGTGAGGGGCTTGCTGCAGAGTGGTCTGGTGGAGGCTGTGCAGCTTGTGCTATGCAGGACCTCAGATGTGGAGAGCAGAGGGTTCTCCCCAGCTGTGGGTTATGGGCCCAGATCCATTTTCAGGTCTAAGTATAACATTGCATTCCTGGCCTGCCCTCGCCCCATGTCTGGCCAGCATAGCACCTTTTCCTGGGTTCTGCTTGGACGGTTAAAATGGGTTGATCTTTAGAGGGTCCAGTGTGATCAGCAAGAGCCCTGTCTGAGTGGGTATCAGGTGCTGACCCTCTGCCTGCTCCCCTAGGAGACTCCAGCAGAGTCCCGGGAAAAGAACCGGCCATGCATCCTGATGGGTTTCTTTGATGACCATGATGTCTGGCACTTCCTCTCTGCAGCTGCCTTGTTCTTCTCCTTTCTGGTGAGTCTTGCTGAGTCTCCCACTCTGCTGTATGGCCTCACCCTCTCCTCTTCCACCTTGCCCCTCTCCATCCACATGGACCTGTGACTGCTCCAGGACCCCACAGAGGTGCCTCAACTCCTCTTCTTGGCTCTATCTCCAGACATCCTTTACAGTGGGATGCTCTTTGTCAGAGGGATCAGGTTTTCTCCTTTGCCTTATTTATTTCCCTATGCCTCTTGGCCTCAAATTCCCTTTGGGGCCGTGGGTCACACAGCTGTTGTGGGACAGCTGAGGGGCTGCTGCTGTGACCAGTGACTCATGGATTTGTGAAGACCTCCCAGGAAAGCAAGACCTGAAGGTCTGAAAGGTAGACCTGCCTGGCCAGCAAGACCTCGATCTGCCTTGTACTTTCTTCCTCAGGTCCTGCTGACCCTGGATGATGACCTGGATACGGTGCGCAGGGACAAGATCCCGGTGTTCTGAGTCCCCAGGGGACAGGGGCGCAGGGGCGTCCCAAACTGCTCAGCCAAAGGCACTGGGCCACTGGTATCTGTGGGGAATGAGCCTGCTTCCGTGGCCAACAACACAGTAGGAGCAGGGGAGCTGGATTCCACAGCAAGCATGAAGGGGTGCTGTGGTAACTGAGGCAGGACCAGAAGGGAAGACGACGTTTATTCCTTTCCCACCGCATCCTCTGGGGCAGGCACGACCCAGCAGCCAAGGCCAGTGCACAGCCCTCTGGCTCACAGGTGCAGTGGGTGCTGGAGCCAGTGAGGGGGGAGGAAACAGGAGGGAGGTGTGTTTGAGACCTTTGCTTCCCTTCCTTCCTGCTGATGTGCTCCACTTCCTCTCTGGTGAGCAGGCTTGAGAAGTGCAATGCTGCTCCTCCTGCATTGGGAGCTGATGCCTGTACCCTGCAGGCTGCTGCCCTCAGAGAGTCCCTTCAGCAGCACAGGGAGAGCATTTGGTTCCTGTCCCGCAGCCACTGAGGGAGCAAAGGACTCCAAACTGAGGTGGCAGTGGGGGGACAGTTTTCTTTTCATTTTGTTGGAGAGACTCCTCTGGTAGCTGGTGGGGAGCCATGGTTATAAGACTGTGGTGTTGGAGGGAGATGGTGGACTTAGAGCTGCCCATGCGTGCTGTGCCAGAGCCTCCCACCTTGCTCCTGAAGGCTCTCACTCACTCCTGTTGAACAGCCACACTTCCTCTGGCAGCTCCGGTGCTGGCTCTTGTCAGCATGATGGTCTCTCAGGGCACTAGAAGTGCTGTCCTCAAGCAAACCTAAAAGAGATGGCACAGCAAAGCCACAACCTTGCATGCTGGGCAGCTCTTTGGCAGCCCCTTGGCTCCTGCCTGCCTTGCCAAAGGGGCAAGGTGGAAGAGGCATGTTGTCCAGCAACCTCAGACTTTCTCCTTCAATGAGTCTGTTTTGGACAAACTTGGCAAAGCAGGTTCCGTTATGGACCGGGAGTGTTGAAGAGGTTTGGGGACAGTTGGGGTTGAGCTCTTTAGCTAAAGAGCTGGGCCAAACTTTCTTGTCAAACTTTGCTGCATCTGAAATAAGTTTTTAAATGGCTTCTCCATTGTTTCTGATTTCTTGGTTATTTAAAAAACAAGAATGAGGTGTGAATTATTTCAGACCTTGCATCTAAATATGGGACCTGTTTTGCTAATTTTGAATTAAAAAGTGTTCTTTCAGGCCTGCTGTCCTTATTCTTGCTGTTGTCTGAGCATTTTTGCTTCAGTGTATGTGCATGTACCCAGTGATGGGAAGGTTTCATTCCACTTCTGCTTACTAAAGCAAACAACTACGGTAATGTTTTACTCTGAGGGTCTGTATCTCCTTGAAAAGTTTTGCACCAGCTGATTTTTATTTTTTTCTAAGTTGGAGATTGTCAAGACTGTCAATAAAATGAATGTTCCTGGTTCCCTGCTCTGCAGGTTGATGTGAATTCTTCTTGCTCCAGCTCTCAGCAGGAGCAAGGAGAGCAGCTGGGGCAGAGGGGTGCCCAGTGGTGTCACACAGCTGCTGTCATCCTTGGGACTGTCACAGACCTTTCCTGAGCATAGGTGCAGATGACCTGCTTGTTCTCTTAAAATTGCCTTTGTGAGACTAAATAGAGTGAAGAACAGACACTCTTGTCAGTGTAGTCCCTTTGGCAGGGTGCGAGAGGGCTGGAGGAGGAATGACACAAGCGGCTGCTACCTGTTACCTTCCCAAGCAGAGCTGTTGCCGCTCTGGAGGTGTTTCAGGCAGGGTGTGCCATAAATGAAGAAGGTGGAGGTGGTCCTGGTGTGCTGTGTTGTATGACAGTGCTTTGGGCGTGACTCACAGGTTTGCCATGCAGATGGAGTTGTGAATGTTTCATCTTGGAAATGGGTAGGTTTCTCAGGCTTGTTGCAAAGCGTGAGCTTCTCTTGCTTAACAGTATCAGTAGAGGCTGCAGGGAAGGGGACGACACTTGTTTTTGTCTGAGTAGCATCAGCAGAGAAGTATCAAGCTGAGGATAGTTCACATTTTCCGTTCAGCCACCCTGCAGCCCTACCATATGTTCTTGGTGCATCTTAAATGTCTGAATCCAATATTAGCTACTTGGGCTTGCCTGCAGCTTCCTTTTTCTTCCCATAAGGAAGGACTGCCAAGAAGTCTGGGGTGCAAAAAAAAACCAAAACAAACAAAGCCCAAACAACCCAAATCCTTACTGCTGAGTGCAGCAAGACTGAGCTGCCCCCATGGGGGACTCTGTGTGGGACTGTGGCGCTGTGCCAGCATGGTTAGAAACATGCTGGGCAGATGGAACCACCGGGGCTTCTGTATCCAGGAAACATAGGAATGTTCGACCTGACAGTGTTTTTATAACATGTGCTCTGTGCTGCCCTCCTTGCAAATGCAAGGGCCGCTGTAGGAGCCTCCAGTGCTGTGCCAGACTGAAGAAGGGCTTGCGTGCCCCCAAATTTGTGCAGTGTTGGACACACATTTTCATAAAATGTATTATTTCTCCCTGTGTCTTTCATAATCTGTAGTCTCAGACCTTGCTCCAAGCTCATATTTGTTTCTAGCCAGGAAGCTGGTTATCTTCAAATTGGAATGTGAGAAAAAACTAACGTTGAACAGCAGTTGGAAGGCTCAGTGTAGGAGGTAGAACAACATATGGGCTCGCTGAGCTAAGCAGAGATGAGCACAGTATATGAAGGGTAAGGCAGTAACAGTGAGGGAGAGAGAGGTTGGAGAAGGCTGGAGAACAGCACAGAAAACTAGCAAGAAAACCATGAAAGAAATTAAATACAAGGAAAGGCACCTCAAGCCTGAGAGATGGGAGGAAAGGTTAGAATCGTCTCCCTGCTGCTTCTGTGCTTCCAGCATGATGCATCACTTTTAAAAACTTCCTCTTAGCTTTGCCCTGCCTGCTGGTTTCTGTTTGTACTTCAGTTCTCCCACCTAGTGACTGCAGGGCCCAGCCTCACCCGACCGCTCCAGGGACCCCTCTGGCTGCTGGGGTGTCTGGCTGGGCACCTGGGCAGCTCTGTGCCTCCCAGCTGTCCTGGTCACACTTGGCTGTGTAGCCCTTGGACCTGGAATGCAGCTTGAATCCTGCTGTCCTTGTCCAGGCCATTGCCATTGGGAAAGGAAGAACAGCTTGCTGGGTAGGTGGGGGGCCCTCATTCCATGATTTGCAGGTCATTGTTTTCTCACCTTTCTCTGCTCACTAAGGAGCAGAGGTGTAAAGGGAGAAAAGCAAGCAGCATCTTGGAATTGTGTTAGGAGGTAGGGGGGCCTTTTTGCTGCCTGCAGGCCAGTAGTGGGGTCCCTGCTTCCCCCATCACATGCTCAGCATAAACTGCTGTCACAACTCCTGAAGGGAAACAGTTCACTTTTCTGGTGAATCCCCTCCTCAGCTTATGGTAGGGGCTGTGAGGAGCTTGAAGGAAGCAGGAGCTGATCTGGCTGGAAGTGGCTGCCAGAGTACTTCTCTATACATTATGGAAGCTGTACCAGCCCAGGAACACCTGCCCTAAGCTTTCTGCAGTTGGTTATTCAATACTCAGGCTTATTTGCCAAATCATGAGCTTTGTTTGCTGTTTTTGCAAGAAAAAGAGCTGCTAACACTCAGCTCTGTATCATTTGTGTTACACCTTCTGCAACACCTTCCCCAGGCCTCTTAACATTTTCCCAAGTAAAAGCCAGTGCAGTGCTGCAGATGGGTCAGATGATTTTGGGTGGTGCATGGCCAGAAAGTTGCTGCTGAGCAGCTTGTGCTTTACCTCCCCTGTAGCAATGTGACCTGTCTCTTGCTTCTACCTTGCTCTTCTCTTTTCACAGCTCCTGGGCACCTGAAGGGTGTCTCCCCTCTCCCACAGCTCTGTTGCCTTAAGCCACAAAGAGGAGGTGGATAGAACGTTATCACTGAATCATGGAATGGTTTGGGTTGGAAAGGACCTTTAAAAGTCATTTAGTTCCAACACTCCTGCCCTGGAAAGGGACACTTCCCACTAGACCAGGTTGCTCAAAGCTAGGTTACATCCACCCTGCCCTTGAATGTTTCCATGGACAGGGCATCTGCCACCTTTCTGACCAACCTGTTCCAGTTTTTTACTGCTCTCATTGTAAAAAACTTATATTAAAAACCCTTATATTCCATATATTCCTTGTTTTCTTGGGAAATGTAGATAATGTTGTTGTTCTACTCAGTACAACGCAAGGGAGAAAGAAATAGCTTCTTTCTCCCTAACACTACTACCCACTCAGAGGTTAGGAAAACTAGTGGGGTCAGGTGAGCTGACAGTCTTACAATTACCACTCAAACCTCTGGGCTGGCTGAAGAGCAGCCAAGGCAGGGGGAGTACTCTGCACTGTGAAAGGGGAAGGCACAGTTTCAAGAGAAAGGTGAACTTGTCCACAAGTAGATTTTGAGCCTATTAAATCAGCAGCACCTGTGTAGATGCTGGGGCAGGGGGAGTGGAGGGGCACTTATTAATGACAGCAAGAGAGGGATACTGAGTTTATCCATGACATTTGCAGGGTCTGTTTGAGACTGAGGTATGCAGCCCCTGGCTATGCTCCACCTCTGGCTTAAGATGAGAGAAGAAGCATTGAGCCAGTTTCACTTGTGCTTTTGTCTGTGGTTTTCCTTATGTGCACGTGGCCACACCAAGGGCTTGTATGAGCCCGTCAGGCCCAAGGATGCCCTGGCAGCTCTCAGTGCCAAGAATGCCAGAGGGTGGCCAAGCGGGACCTCCTTGGCCAGGGGCATTGCTGGGGCCTCGTGGAGCCCTGCTGCATCTCCCACAAGCAGAAGCACCTGCATCTGTGGCAGCTAGCCAGCAGTGAGGGCACCCACCAGCCCATCCTTGGAGGTATTCACCTGCCTTGTATCCTGTTTCCCCTCCCCTCTGCTCTGAATGAACTACACATACTGGCTGTCACTGAAGTAGCAAAATAGAAGGTCCTCTGTTTTAATACTAAACTTTAATTAAAAAAAAACCCTAAGGCCTTTTGTACAGGCATCTTCCATGTCTGTGAGAATTTTGATCTTTACAAGCAAGTTTTTCTGGAGCCTCTGAAGACAATTGTTTCATAGCATTTCTTACAACTTCAGTTGCAGCCTCCCAAAAATGCCTTTACTTTACCTTGCAACATCTCTGTACTGCTCTCATACAAACCACATCCTTTAGCTTCAAACTGTGACAAAAGAACTGTCTTAGAGCACTTCAAAACCAATGCAGCAGGCTGTGATGAGAAGCATTATATAAAGCAAAAGTTGTATCTCAACTCAGTAAGCGCTGTCACCTGGGCAAGGACAGCACCTGCCATGCACTATTTTGATACTTCATTATCAGTATGTTTCTTCTGAATTGTGTAGTTTTATATCTCCAAATAATGCAGTGCATAAGTCTGGTCTATGCAGAGAATATACATCACTGGAAAACTGTAAATGTAAATTCCCAAAACTTTTATTTTTGCCTCTCTTGAAGAGTGAATGGTATGACTTTCCATGTGGAAAGAAGCTGTATCAACAAGAACGCAGTATCCAAAGAGTGGTTTTCTTTTTTTTTTTAATAAAATACTATTATGTTCATATCTATACAAATAATTATTACAACTATTAAACAAAGTATTACATTTAACAATAGAAATCTCAGAACTCTGAACAAGATCATGGTTTGGGATATTTACACCTGAATGTAACACATTTGTAAAAAGATGTCAAAATAAACAGAGCAAGATCTTATTTACAACTGGAAAATGATGTTCCTGTTCATTCATTATAGATTTCTACTGCAGAATTCCTTTTTTCCATTACAAAATAGTAAGGACTTTCCACTGGGACTGTATCCAAGTCATTTACAGCTGTATAAAACAGAAGCACAGCAGAAAACTCTGGACTGAATATAAATAATTTACAGTGTGGAGGGCAACAGCATCTTTGATTAATCTCCTGTGGCAAAATCTGTATTTGCTTCCCTTCTCACAGTGAGCAGGCAGGAACAGAGCCCAACCCACCATAAGCTCCACTGTTTCATACTTGTGATTGCTGGAACAGCAGCACATATTGCAAACTTGGAAACCTGCTTGTAAAGATAATTTTGGTGTGGCAGAAAGAAATGCCTTTTTTTTTTAAATTTATCTCATAAAAACTGGTATCAGTATGTAATAAATGGCTTCTGTGTAACTAAGCAGAGTTTGTTCGCAGAGAGAATATGAATTTGTATTGTCATGACCAAAAAACTCCATTGCCATCTTTCACCAGTTCATAGAGTAACTCGCTCTCAGTGTAACTAGTGGCAATAAAGTGTTGGTGCTCTGAGGTTTTAGATTTACTTGGTATTGCAGAGGCAGTAGAAGTTGAAAACACCCTCACACGCAAACCTGTCTCTGCACTGGCACTCTTGTCCATGAGACTGCTACCCATGCTGGATCATGGCAGTGGGGGAAAGGACCAGTGGTGGACGATAACAGGCCAGGTGATGATAAAGAGTGGAGCTCATTATAGCACTGTATCAGAAAACAACCCAAATTTGACTGATTTGTTATAAATAGACTCAATGCTATTCTGTCTTGCCAGTTAAAGTGGGATCATTATTAAAGTGATGAGCGTGAAACTTATTAGGGGAATGGCAAAAGCTCTTAGCACAGCTGACTGCACTCAGTCATCCAGAAACAGCATGAGTTTGTGACGGAGTCCTTGAGCCAGGGCTGCACAAGTACCTCAGAATAACGTAAAAAGACAACAGGAGACCAGAAGTAACTAAATGGCCCATTTTCTACCGTTGCCCTGCCACACAATCTGTTTCCTGCAACAGCACTACAGTCACCAACCACAGCAGCACCAGTGCAGCTTTAAAGTGCAGTAGGAAATCTGTGCAAAATGCAGGAGGCTCTGGACTAGCACAGTATTTACTTTTTTTCAGAGAGGTGCTCTTCCACCTGGGCAGCAGCATAGTAACTGGAGCTGGGAGCAGGAGCTGGAAAACTCATTCCAGTAAGGCTCAGCCACCAGCTCAAATCACTTCAGTTCTCATTTCCCTTAGCTGTTCTTAAATGAGGTCTTTTCTCTCAATGAAAAGGTGTATAAATATTAATGCAGTATTAATACTATTTTATTGCCTGCTTTCAACTTAGCCGGTCTCTGTTCTTATTCTCCTAGGCTGCTTAAGGGATTGATCATGGACTACACTGACATACATCCAATCCAGCCCAGTACTATTTGTTGAAGTCATTTAGGCCAAGCTGAAAGCTACAGCCACACAATGCTTGTCAGTTGTGGCAGTCTCACTCCAGAGGTAGTGCCCAACCTTTCCCTTCCACTGCTTATTTTGCTAAATTAAGCAATACTGAGTATTTTTCCTTCCTTCCAAGCCAAAACAAACCCCGTCTTAATATAAGTAACTTTCAAAAACATATTATGGAAGAGAAAATGGCATTCTTAGGCTAACAAATTGCAACTTTTCCAAGTATAGTCTTTTACAAATATATCTTGAAAACCAAGGGAACAGGTAATTCTTAGGAGAAAAAGGTAAATAATTGTTGTCACAGATGTTTGCTGAAGAAAATGTATTTGCTTATCAAATTGTTATAACAAGTAAAACAGAATCACTCAATCTGCAAAACTTACAGAAGCTCCTTTTTCAAACTACTCTCCCAAGCACAGATTGAGGTAAAACGAGCCTTATCAACCGGATAGCTAAACACAACAGGTTCAACGGTAGGAGAAAGGAAAAATAAAGAAGCAATTGTTTCCACTCCATGGTAAAGATGTTGCAATTGCTCCTCTTCCAGAGAGCAGAGCCCTGCGAAAGGAACTGAGCCACTGACCTATCAGTGGGACAAACTGACCTTCACAACTAAGTGCAAGAAGGCTGGTCAATATAGAATGGCAGGTGGGATTAATTTATGGTGACAAGGAAAAAACCCAAAACAATTTAATAATTAAAATCTAACAGAAATTACTTAACATCTAATTCCCTCTCTTTTGATGTGAAATAGCCAGTCCCTCCACTGTTCTTCCTGAAGGCAAAAGAGAATGAACATGTGAGAAGCTGAAATGCACAGGCTGATCTCAAACCAGTGGAGCAGGTCAGATTCAGCATTCAAAGCCCATCCTGGACAGGCAATTAGACCAAAAGACTGCACAACAGAGCCAATCTTTCTTTAATAATGTTATCTAAAAGCCAGTCTGCAGTGCAAATACCAGAATTTGGACGAATGTGTTCATACAAAGCTCTCAGTAAGTGGTCTGCCTACCTTTCTCTTCACAGCAGTCTTCCTGATCCCACACCAGGGCCACAGGATCATTTAGCATCACTTATGGCATGTAAAAAGACTCACACAGGTATGTGGTTGAACTTCAACAGAAATTGCCATGTTCAAGGAGGGGAATGAAATATTTCTCCATCCTGGTCTCAGCAGGGTTCAGAAAAAGCCTTGAGAAGCACGACAAAGTGGTGTGGTGACTACACAGGAATCGCCATGCCCTGTCAACACTGTGAGGTACAATCCTCTGGAGAAGACTGAGGGTCACACAGTAGTTACTTTCGAGCCACACACCACAAAATTGTGCAGTTCCTGCAAAATGGCAATAGTCTTCATATGGCTGGAATGCCTATGCTGTGACTACCTGCACTACAGGTGTCCTGTGAACAAGGGTGCTATTTTTGGTCATCTTTGTAAACAGAAAAGGGTGAAAGTTACTGACACAGTTACTGCTTCAGAAATGATGTACAGCATGAAAAAACCAAAACAAAACCACGGTTGACATATTCTATCATGAATACTCAGGATTGCATTTAACCTTGACACACCACCAGTAAAATTCATAGTGAAATCAACATAAAGGAATAAGAGAATAGAATAGTCCAACTGCCTGATCCCTTCAGGGCTGACCAGAAGTCAAAGCATGTTGTTAAGGGCATTTTCCAAATGCCTCTTAAACACTGATGGCTTGGGGCATCGATCACTTCTCCAGGAAGCCTGTTCCACTGTCTGACCACCCTTCCTGATGTCCAGTCTGAACCTCCCTTGGTGCCCCTTTGAGTCATTCCCATGTGTTGTGTCAATAGATCCCGGGGAGAAGGGATCAGCACCTCCCTCTCTTCTCCTCCTCAGGGAGCTGCACAGTGATAAGGTTGATCCTCAGTCTCTGTCTCTCCAAAGCAGACAAGCCCAAAGCCCTCAGCTGCTCCTCACAGGACACACCTGCCAGCCCTTCCACCAGCTTTGTGCTCCTTTGGATTCATTCCAGGACCTTCACACCCCTCTGAAATGGTAGAGCTCAGAACTGCACCCAGCACTTTGTGTGAGGCCACACCAACACTGAGCACAGTGGGATGTTCCCCTCCCTCTGACCAGCTGATGATGCTGTGTTTGATGCTCCCCAGGATTTGCCAGGTTTGCCCTCGGGACTGCCCAGGTACACACTGCTGATTCACACTGAGCTGCTGCCCACCAGCACCCCCAGGGCCCGCTCTGCAGGGCACTCTCCAGCCACTCCTCTCCCTATTTATACTTGTGCCTGGTGTTACTTTGTCCCATGTGCAGAATCTGGCACTTGAACTTATTAAATTTCATCCCATTAGTCACAGTCCAAGGCTCCAATCTATCCAGATCCCTCTGCAAAGCATCTGTCAACAGCTCCTCTCAGTTTGGTATCATCAGCAAACCTGCCAATGGTGTGTTCAACTCCTACATCCAGATCAGTGATAAATACACTGGACAGGACTACCCCTGGAATTGAGTCCTGAGGAACACTGCTGGTGGCTGTTCATCAGCCAGATCTAGCCATTCACTACAGCCCTTTGAGCTCTGCCCTTCAGCCCGTTCTTCACCCAGCACATCACGAACCTACTCATCCCACAGCTGGACAGCTTGTCCAGATGGATGCTGTGAGGGATGGTATCAAAAGCCTTGCTAAAATCCAGAAACATTCGATGTCCCACTTTCTGTTCACCCACTAAGTGGGTGACCTTATCATAAAAGGATATCAAATTGGCTGGATAGGACTTTCCCTTTGTGAACCCATGCTGACTGTGCCTGATGACTGCATTATTCTTTAAACTCGTTTCAACAGTACCTGGTATAATCTCCACAATTTTCCCAGGAACTGCAGTTAGACTCACAGTCTGTACTTCCCTGGGTTCTTCCCTCATACCCTTTCTACACATTAGAAAAAGGTTGGCTACCTTCCTGTCAGCAGGGACCTCCCCAGACCTTTGGTAGGTGATCAAGGGGGGTCCTGCCATATGTCCTGATTGCTTCTTCAGTACTCTGGAATGAATCCTATCCAGCCAAATGGATCTGTGGACACTGAAGTGTTGCAACAGATATAAGTTGATAAGGTCCTTCCAGTTTTCACAGATATGAAGTAATGTAGTTTTCCCAGCAGAGAAAACTAATGTGATACTGTGAGAATGTTTGGAATGAGAAGGATTAGCATCTTTATATATAAAGAAGCCAGGGCTTAATTTTTCACTAGTTTGTCTTGAAAGCCAAACCCACCACTGCACACACAATGCCATTTGAAGAGAGCAAGAAGGGCGGGTTTGCTTCCCTCCTCAGAGTCCAGACAAACATGTAATGCACAGTGTGGCTGCTGCTTTGATTTCCATGTCTTTATCATCCAGAAACCATGGAACCACTCACTGTTATGGAACTCATTTCACCAGCTGAGGCAGCCCCTTTGAGAGCTACTGCATTAAGGAAATCAATTTGATCAAGGGTCTCACCACAGAACACCCAGACCTGCAGTTGGCTTAGTCAGCTTGAGTCTGAGGACCAACTCATTCCTAACCTTCCTGCTCTCTGCACAGCCCAGTGGCTGCCACTCCATTGGTAACTACACTTAGACAGAGATAAGCCGTGAACTGAAATAAATATGCAATCTATTATTTTTAAGAAACACAGAGAACTGATGCACCACTTAGATTTAGTGTCCTAAGATAAGCTCCAGCTGAATTAAAAAGTGATTCCCAATCAGAAACAGAACCATTTTACTTCCCCTTGCAGGAAAACATCAGACCACAGGTTACAAGAGCAGAGACACTGTTAGGACAGACTACAGACAAGGCCCAATTATTTTTTATGTCAAAGCCTCCTTACTTTCCTGGATCAGTGGAAAAGGGCTTAGCAAAAACAACACCTAGGAAGTCAATCTATGGAAAAATGTTTCAGATATGTCTTTAAGTGTCCTGTTCTTGGAGGTGGAGGAATATCTTCCTTTCCACCTTTCAAAGAAAAAAACCCCAAAGCATAACAAAACAAAATCCCAGGGAGCCTGTGCCTCCCCATGCCCTCACCAGGGGCCTGTGACAGGTCCCAGGAGCAGCAAGAGAATGTGCTGGTGGGCAACACACAAGCATTTCAAGCTCACCCTGCCCAGAGGAGAGGCCCTGGAGCAGGTTTTGTCACTGCAGCTGGTAGGGGGAGGATTGCATACAAGGGAACCTGAAGTTACTATGTTATTTGAAGAATCAAATGCAGAATGGTATTTCCAAGCACATAAAAATAAAAGACAACTATTTCTGCCTTGTTTGAAGAAAAAGCCCAGTGCAGAGCCATTAAATAAATAAAATTTACCTAGCTCTTCCCTTTCCTTTAAAAGAAATGGGACTGAAATTTGTGAAAATACTGGAGACTCAGCCAGTGCACACACATTCCATCCATATCTCACACATGAACAAACACATTGTCCTTCCTTGTGGTGCACAACTCCCAAAGTCTTCCTGCTATGTTTCACTCTTGACACATCCATGTTCCTCCTTCAGCCACAATCACACAGGTTTAGATAAAAGGTGCATTCAAGTGCAGAGTACTGATAATAGCTCGGGCTCAATCCAGTCAGCAATATCAAGTGAACACTGCCCCCAAGGATCCCCACTCATTTCGTGGGATGCCATAAGCTCAGTCCTCCTCCCATGTGCTGCCTGGTACAACAAAGGGCTGTTGGGCTGTCACTCACAGAAACCAGAAAGCTGGTGTTTGAGCATGGGTCAAAGGAGAGGGGGAAAAAAAGAAAAGGACATTAAGAAGGTGCTAACCAAGGTATAGAACACACCCTGAGGTAACCTGCGGCAATGAACAATGAAATAGCAACAAACACAGCTGCTGTCTCTGCTGACTGCACCAGAAAGTCGTAAGCTATGTTAAAACGTTGACTGAGTTCAGCAGTAACTGAAGCCACTGCTAAAACAGATCCAAGCAAATTATTCTTAGAAATGGAAAATCATGGGTTAAAGAGATCTGAATTTTCTAAAACAGTATTTTTAACTGCTGACCATGCGAACACGTAGTAATTTTAACCAGGTAAAGTCAGCTTTAAAGCAAGTGCATATGGCAAGCTTAAAACAGACAAAAGCTGCACAACAAACGCCTTTTTCAATTAACACTGGGTTAACACAGACTTGACTTGTGTTGAAGCTCCTGAAGATATTTTACAAAAGAGAAACCCAAGCCATTTCAAGTTCCTCTGCAGTTTCAGGTAAACGTATCAGAAACAAACTGACACTTGTAGCACTTGTTTCCTCTCTCCCGTACGGATGCTCTCACTCCTTTCTTTACATCCATGTATTACTGAGGGTGGCCCTTACCTTGGAACAATCGGACATCAAACTTGATTGTTGGAAAATCAACAACCAATATTTGCACAGCTCTTGATGTTGCATCCTTACTGTTTACTAGTAAGTAAGCATTGCTTTAGGCACTGGTGCTTTAGAGTTAGTAAGGTGGGTGGAAATACAACATGTATATAAATACGGAAAGTACCCATATACATACATTTAGGCAAATAAACAGTGATGCTATGAATGTTCTCCACTCTCTTCTTCTTAAATATATAAACAACGCATCAGACTAGAAGTCAGTCTATTGGTTTTCATACAGCTGAGCTGCAGTCATGACCTAAAATATGGCTTATGTTGTGTGCAGGTCGGTTTGAGGACTGCTTGGAAGAATCTGAAGCAGATGTGTTTGCAATGGAAAGCAAAGGCGACATTGCTGAACCATCTGGAGGAAGAGCTGTGGCTATTTCTGGAAACAAAGACGTTAAGTTAAAATTGGATAAATGCGACGTGTTGGTCATGTGCATTGGCGGCATATCTGGAAGCAAAGGAAAACTTGGCTGAGCAAAACCAACAGGCCTGGGAGGAGACAAAATGGATCCAAATCGATTGTTTAAACTTCCACTACTTGGCTTCTCTGTGCTTGGGTTAGGAAACATTTGATTGGGAAAGTAAGGGATAGAAATGTCATTGGAGAGGGTAGGGTGGGCAGGAGAGTAAGGTGGATAGAAGGATGGCAGTGTATTCTGAGGATCAACTGGGATTAGAGCTGGTGTTCGAGTGGCACTAGGCTGAGTGACTGGTGGGATGAAAGAGGCGTTGGCATTTATTGGTGGATTCATGCCACCCTCTGGAATAAAAGGGAATCCAAAATTCTGAGAGAGAGTATGTTGGTCAGGGGCTGCGTTATCATTAGACACTTGAGGGCCATCAGACATAAATCGGACAATGCTTCCTCTTTTTTCTATTGCGGACTGCTGGCGCCCAAGGATCATACTGCCACTGGTGGACAGGGGAAGATGGGGAAGACTAGGGTCAAACACATTTCCATGTCTCTGATTTCCAGATCGATTCCTTTCAGGTTGACGTATTTTAGAACCTCCATTGTCTTGTAGAGGATGTCTTGACCGCTGAGTAACTGAAGAATTTGGCTGACGAACAGAAGGCTGCCCTTGCTCACCATTTCCGTGAGAAACTGCAGGGTGAGGGTGAGTTGGCCTCACGACTCCATGCATGTTGCTAGAAACAGGCGTATTCATGTGGCTCTTAGTTCCATGACTGTCCGTCATCCTCATGGGATTGGACTTCTGCACAGAGATGTTTGGGCTTGTATTGCGACCCTGAATATCTCCCGAGGAAGAAGAACTCGAAAAAGGAATAGTCAAAGAACTGTTCCTTGTGTTAATTGCCCCAATAGACATGTCACAGCTTTCCCTACTCTGGCCATCACCGTCTCTTCGGATGTGGACGCTCTCTCGCGCTGGGGGACAGTTGTACTCTATGGTGGAGGAGGCGCCACACTGTGTGTTCCTTTGATGTTCTGGGATTGATCTTTGGCTTCCACTAACTTGATCTCCAAGGTGAGGGGCGAGCAAACTCTGCATGAAACTTTGGTGGCACGTGTTTTCGTTTTCCCTTGATGGCAGTGTATTCCCCGTTGGAATACCCTGTACTGGCTGGTAGGGCAGTCTCTTCTGTCTCTCTATGGAAGGCCCAGTATTTTGACCGATTCGGAACGCTTGCGACTGCATGCCCCTGAGGGATGACACAGAATTGCCAATTTCACTGTTTCTTGAAGCCTGAACATCGAAATTGCCCGTTGGTTGTTGATTGGGTCCAGTGGGCTTAAATGTTTGGCAATCAGAAAGACGCTGCACATCTGAGCCAACTGTGTGGTCAACAGATAAGCGGCCCTGCATATTATGGATTGCCAACCCCTTATTTCTAGAAACGTCAAGATAACTTCTCATTTCCAGCTGGTCAGAAACCCTAGGGCCTTGAAGAGATATTCCTATTCTCTGCTCTGAATTAGAGGGTGTTTTCCCAATGAGGGCCTCAGCAGAGTAGCTGGAAACTCTGTTTCTTTCCTGCCTGTGAGGGGTGCATGCCATATCTGATGGTCTGGTTACAATGCTTGCCTGGGACACCATTTGCTGCTCTAAGCCGCGTGAGGTCATAAGTCTTTGCATCTGATTGTGCCCTGAAACATGTTCAGAAGCAGAACCTTGCTGCCTGCTGCTAACATCTTGTTGCTGCTGATGCATAATATCCTGATTTATATGGCTCTGGGGGTGGTTATGGTGGTTTCTGCTTGTTGCAGGATTTTCACAGTTCTTTTCAGGCTGGGAAGCTCCAAAGTGCTGCTGCATCTGCTGCTGCATTTGTTGGTGGTGAGGATGAGGCTGACCACCCTTTTGCCGTGTTTGATCACTTCCATGGTGTTTCTGCTGTAGGGAAAGCTGTGTGGCTTGTGTTCCCTGGATGAGATTCCTTTTCTTTTGCATCTGCACCTCCTGCTGTATTGTTCGCTGTTGGTGGACACTGTGGGGTTGAGAGTGGACTGAGTTTTCCCCGTGAGTGACGTGGTGCTGCAGCTGATACAAGTGGTGCCTCTCTCTTAACTGACCAGCCTGCTGTTGCTTTAAGTATGGGTGATTACTGTGAAGGTGAGAGATGCCTTGAGAAGGAACGTGTTGAATTGGCTGCAAGTGCTGCCCTGACTGGCCTGGCTGCTCTGAAATTGATGGCTGAGAACCACACTGAACCTCAGTTTGCCTCAAAGCTGATGTTACAAAATTGCTATTGGATGGAAATAACCTATTGAGGCCATCAGCGTGTCCTTGATTGCTTACTGACACCACCGAATTGGAAGAATTAGGAGGAATCTGACTGACCAGCATCTGTGTTTGATCAGCAATACTCTCTGGTGTCCGGTTCATCAATGCCATCCCCTCAAGCCTTATGGGTGCTGTCTGGCACTGCTTTTGCCTCTTTGCTGTAGAAAGCAGAAGGTCATCTTGAACGGCCCGCTTGGCCGAGTCTTTGCGACCTTCATGACTTTGATGCTTTAAGTGTGACTCCTGCAGCTGGGGAGCCTGCATGGTGCTTGCCCTAATGGCATTCAGTTGTTCCTGAGCATATTCACTCATCATAGCGGGTCCTGGAGACTGATTGATATATGTGCTAGATGGAAGGGAGAGGCTCACAGTTGCAGGGACACTTGCAGGCTCTGAAGGCTGGGATAAACTTGAGCAACTCACCAGGGGATGGACAATGCGACTCTGGTGTATAAGATTATTAACACTTAGACTGGTTATGCTTGGTGTCTGGGAGGTGGAAATCTGCAAAGAAGGGTTCGATGTTTCCACACCTCCTACAGAGCAGCTTGGCTTTTCAACCTGCCTATCAACATTTGCTGGTGCTGTATCGTGAGCACCAAATTTGTTTGGTGCTGCTTCCAATGGTCCTGCATTGTTTTCTTTCACTGACTGAGGTTTAAAAGGCTGTTGCTCTCTCTCCAGCGGTGCAACCTCAGCTGACTTAGAGACAGCATCCCTTGTGTTAACCTGTATTCCTCCTCCACCTTTCTCAAGATTTTCCTGGTCAAAAATAGCTCTGGCTGCAAGAGCTACAATGTCAGTCTGTTCTGAAAATGTGCAGCTGTTGCAGGTACTGGTTGAGGTGCTGCTTGTGACATCTTCTCTGGTGGTATCTGGCAACATAGATGCAACTGAGAAGCCTCGACTGCTGCCAGAGCTGGTTGACATAGGGGAGTCTGCCTGCCTGCTAGCAATAAGGGAAGCACTGACTACTTCTGGGTCAGAGATGCACGAGTGATGCTGGGAGAGAGTGTCACCTTCAGAGTTCATTAGCAAGAGTTCCTGCTTCTCGGGCAAATCAACATTTGATTCTGCTGATTTGGAGTTTTCCATAGGAAAATTAGAATGCTCGCCCTGAACAGTAAATGAAGAGGTTTTTTCCACAGCTGTTCTTTCTTTTGTGAGATCAGACAGCATTTTGGTTAGACCCTGTCCTTCTAACAAGTCTGCATCTTGCATTACCACTGAGGAATCCGGCTCAATGTTGCAGGACTCCGAAATCATTCCTGCCTTGGAACTTGCTGTGCTGCTCTGTGCTGCTGATGTCCCAGCAACCTGAGAATGTGTCACCTGTGCTTCGCTACAAGAGGATGTTAAGGTGCTGGGGGGTTCACAAGGTTTGGGAGACTCCGACAAGGCAGAGACAGTTGGTGGGTGGTTCTGAGGTCCAAGTGCCTGCTGGCGAGGAGCAGCATCTTTGGGAGCAGATGGGACAAGTGGCAGCTGCTCTGGCACCACGGTCTCCAGTGATGAAGAAGCAGGTGCCTCTGCTGAGCTCAACTCGGGAACAGAGGGCATTTTCACTGCCTGTTCAGAGCTTGCAGTCTCTTTCGAATGAGAGTCAGAAATACTGACACCATTCGATGCTGCCACACCACTTGCCTGTGATGTAGTTACAGCTTGAGATACTGCTGGAGTGTTTTCAAGCAGCCCTTCACCATTTGAATGCTTTGACACTGTTTCCACAGGAGCACAGTCCACCTTCCCTGCATCTTTGCAAGGAACTGCTGGGCAAGACACTTTATTATTGACTGCTTGGTGTTTCTTCGTACTCGGCTTTTTGTTTGTCCTTTTTGATTTTGCACTGGATGGCAAGCCAGCAGATGGTTTTTTGGGGGAAGCATTTATTGAATTAGATGCACTGGTTAGTACTGAGACCTCTGCAGGCACTGAAGATGCCACAGAAGTTGGTAATGACACACAATTAACTGTGGCAATCTGGTTATTGATGGTTGCGGGATTGGTGGGGTGGCTGAGAGACAAGTGTAAGCAGCTCTGCCCAGCCATCTGCGATATGCTTTGATTGAGGTTGGCTAAAGCACCAAATGTATTGAGGGCAACATTGGTATTTGGGTCTTCGCTGGTGGTGGGTTGAATAATTTGCATAGGGGCTTGATTTGAAGCTCCAGATGAGGACATCACAGGCTGCAGTGCAAAAAGCTGCCCATTTAATGAGATAGTCTGAGGATGCTGTTGACTGGACATTGTAACTGAAAATGTTTGCGTAGAGCTAGAAGATGGCAAAGAAGATGGTCTTGGTAATATATGGACAAGGTGTTTCCCTCCAAAAGTCTGTGGAAGAGAAGCATTTTGCATGGAGCTGCTAGAGTTTGCAACTGCAGTCGGCCCATTTACAGGAACTCTTACAGAAGCAGAAGGCTGAGCGGAGAGGAGGGGAAGAGGATTCTGATTAGCAGCCTGTATAATTACAATTTGCTGACTAACATTTTGGCTGGGAACTTCCGCTCTCACAATCGGAGGGCAAGGAGTGGGGTTTGGAGGCTGGAGAATGATGACATTCTGGTTAGCTGGTGCTCCTGTAACAGCTGACGCGACTGGTTGAGCCATCTGAATCACCTGCATAGCTGAATTTAATGGAAGGATATTTCCTGCAGCCTGAGTTTTAACCTGTGGCTGGCTGATTAAAGGCTGCATAGGTAAGGGTGGGCATGAGGGCAAGGTAACTACAATCTGTTCAGCTGCCTGGCCATCCCCAGGCAGAGAAGCATTCAAACTGATACTGGTAGTCAAAGGCCTGCTCTGAGCAGAAGACACAGTACCAGCACCATTAACTGGCTCATTTAGTAGTGCAGTCATTATACCAGATGGCGTTTGGCTTAGTGGCTGGACAGTATTTCCCGCCAGCTGCAAAGTGGTCCACGTGGTCTGCGTGTTTCCAGTTGAAGGCATCCGTGTAAGGCTACTCATATTTTTCAAGTCTGAAGTGCCAACACCTGAAGAGCCTGAAAAAGACCAGCAGTTCTCTAAGGGACTGGCAGCCAGAGTGCTTATTGCCGTCACAGCCTTAACTCCTTCTGCTGCAGAAGTCGCAGGCACTCCAGCACTGCTCACTACGTCTGTGCTTTTGAGGACATTTACAGAGGAAGAGCTATCTGCAGTAGACAGTCTCACAGGCGGCACACAAGCTGTGTCTGTGGCTGAAATGACACAGCTTTCCTGGAGGTCACTCCTGGAATTGTTTGTATTTGAGCAAGTTGCGTTCACCTGTTGAACTTGGGAGGCTTCCACAGAGGCACTGGAAGGAAGGCTGATTCCCTGCAGGAGTGTTTTCTTTGTTGGTTTAGTGACCTCCTCATTATTTTTACTTTTGGGGAGATTTTGATCATTCTGTGGTGCATTACTTGAAGAACACTGTAATTCCTGTTCTGTCCCAGACTGAGATGCACTCTGTGAGCTTGCAGCAGCAGTGGTGAGCACACCTTGCTCGTTCTCCGGAGTGGAAAGCTCAAGAATGTGCCCTGCTGGAGCTGTCTGAGCAGATGCCAGCGGAGAAACTGTAGGCTGAGACCATGGCTTATTTTCTGTGGGATAAATACCAGCAATCGTCACAGGAGTCACTATGTTGCAAGTTCTCTGAACTGGCACAACATTGGCTGTTTGCTTTTGTAAATTATGACCAACATTAAACGTTATTCCCTGGACAGGTGCTCCTTGGTTATTTCCATTGGGTTGACTCCCATTAGAATAGACAATGATGTTCTTTTGAACCTGATCACTGGGAATAACAACTGAGACCTTTGCATTTTTGAGATTTCCTTTCCAGTGGATTGTAGGGTCATCATACAGGCAAATATCATTTGCTTTCAGTAGTTCGATGTATCTCCCGTTTTCTTTTTGCAGTTCATCCAACTGTTTCCGGAGTTTTTTTATCTCTTCAGCTACAAAACAGTGAGAGCACTCCATTACATCAGCAGCAGAACAAATAATGAAACAATGTTACCACATGACTTAGAGAGTAAATACTGTGTAGTAATGAAATAAATCGTTGAAATAAATTGAATAAGTTGTTAATAATGTATGCTCTCTTCAGATGGTTAACATAATTTAAGTGAAGACTCTTATCCTGATAAGCCTCTCTACTAAGTGGGAAAGTGAATGAACTTCACAGATTATTCCATTACCAATAGCAGGGTATGTCACATTACTTAGTTAGAAAAAACTTCAGGACTAACTCAGATGAAACTGAACACTAAACAAAATTATTTAATTGCTGAAGGAAAGACAAGCACATTAATATTTTTCTTTTCCCTACTCTTTTGCAAAGACGAACACTGTTTTTATTTAATTGGTAATCTCATGGCTTTCCAGGAGAATTAAGTTCCATTACATCTAAAAATTATAAGCAAAACTTAATACAAAGCACTTGTGTAAATCCATAAAAACTGGCAACACACTTGGGAGACGGCTCACCTAACTAGGAAAGCCACCTAGGTTTTTCAAATCTAATTATATTAAAAAGATAAAAATAAACTATTTAGAATTCCATTCTGTGGGTAGAAAACACAAATCAGAAACCACAACATTAGCTCTGAGATTATTTCTTTCATACCTTCATCACTGTACTTTTACATATCTGTTCAAGAAGATTTTATATGATGCATTGTATTTCTAGGAGATGGGTCACTACAACTTCTACAGCTTTTGAAAGAAAACAAAAAAGCTCTATGAACAGAGGAAAGTCCATGTTTTGGATGAAAAAAATCTAACAAAGTTTGTCAGAAATCATTCTGGTCACTACAGTAGCATAAACTGGGACAGGAGTTACTAAATGATGTCACATCACCTATAAACTCTGTAATTACTTCACAATGCGATTGTTTCACATCTCACAGCTACGTGCAAGAACAATCACTTGGGCATTCTGTTGGCTTTTTGTTTCAAGATATTCTAAGCAGCTGTTATTTTTCCTGTATGTGCAAAATGTCTTGGGATTCCTGCTTGTTGATCCAGGCTTTGTTAGTCAGTACAGAGAGACAGTGGAAGTGAGTGACAGAAGTTCTAGAGACTCCAGCAGCATCTGTACTTACCCTGTTCATTGTTCCCTCCATTTAACAGCAGCTCATCATTCTGTCTTTTCATTTCTGTTATGTACTTAAAGGCCTGATCCAGGATCATGTTCTTGCTCTTTAAAAGAAAACATACGTATAAAATTAGGAGAAAGGTCTAGAATTGGTAGATCCAATAATGATGAGACAGCATTTGCTCCAAGAGGTCTTTACTTTAAAACTGTGCTACCTTGAAAGACTCTTTATGGCTGGGTAGGGTTTGTTTTGTTTTGGGGCTTTTTTGTTTGTTTTTGGTTTGGTTTGGGGTTTTTTTGGTCTTGTTTTGTTGGGTTTTTTCTTTTTTTTTTCTTTTTAAGATGAACTACAGGTTTCATGAGTGACACTGACCCTAAACTGCTGTGAGTTTTTACAGAATAACATTTTCAGTGCTGGAGCTGACAGTTTTTGATGCCCAAAGGTAGATACTATGGCCACAGAACCTGAACAGCCAGCAATCACTTCTTGCAGATCAGCCTAAAATCTGTGTTCACTAATAAATGCATATATCACATGAAATTTCCAGGATACTGTCTTGTAAATATTTTACTAGGAAAGAAACAAACATGGAACAACTACCCAGGGAGATATATGCATAATTTTGAAAGTAATATACTGGAAAATATGGGAAGAGAAAATAATCCCTCCACCATCATCTTTTTATGAAACTATGCTTATTCTGCCTGCAAGGCCTTTGTTCACTCCTTAATTTCTTCTACTGTTCAGTAGGAACAGTCTCTGCTGGAGATAGCTTTGTCTTTGAAAAAGATGCTTCTGTGCATCAACCTCAAACCATTTTTCTTGCTTCATCTTTCACAAGGACAGTGTCTTAAATTACTACTATTATTTCCGTTTCTGAATTGCTTTCATCCCATTATATCAAAGATGACAAAAATAAGCATGCATGGAATTCTATTGACATCTTATGACATTAAAGTGATCACCTGCAAAGGGCTGAGCAGGGATTGGAGAATGACCTGAAAAGAGATCTTGCTTAATCCATAGCTTTCACCACTCAGTCATCACACAGACGACATTCAACAGCATCAGTAGAAACTGGCTTTACAAACAGGAGTTGCACAATGTAACCAGCAACCCACTGACCTGATCTAACCCACTTCTGCCCAGCCTGTCACCCCTTCTACAGAGGAAATACTGCATTTATGAGTTGAGGAGAAAGTCAGTCACACATCTGTCTCATACTGTTTCATTCCTTCAGCAGTCATATACAACACTGCCAGATAAAACATTGAAAATCTGTGTAATTACATTAACATGACCGTGCACTTGCAAAAAGGAATTCTATTATAAATAGTTTTTTTAATATAGCTAGTGAGTTTTTTGAGAATATTAATTCAGATAGTTTTACCTTCTTCGTAAGACAAATGGCACAATATGTACTTATAATCCTACAGACAAAGAAACACTTGAGCATTTTACAGGAAAGCCTGTATGCACCTCTGGATGGACACTCACCTGTTTAAGTGCTGGAGAGCAGGGAATGAGTTCTCCAATTCTGTTTATCCCAGCATTAATCTTCTTCTTTCGATGTCTCTCCACTAACCAAACATAATATGTACTGTGTCATCTGGTTGGGCAAGTCAGCAAAACAGCAGCACAACAGCAGCACAACTAGTACAATGTTAAGGGCTCATAAATACATTTTTTCATTGCATATTGGAACCTGTAGTAACTTGAGAGGAAAAAAATTCCACTAAAGTAAGCCTCAGTTAATTAATGCTCAGTGGAATTGAGAACCATAACATAAGCAGCAATATCTTTAAAAGGTGGGAACATTCTGGACCCCCTCATGGAAAAGAAGAGTTACTGCAACTCAAAATTCAGGTTTTGGTACTGCTTTCTAACTGAGTTTCCTGCCACTTTTTTTCACAAGTCAGATTGATTAAATTTAGGCATGCAGAAAGCATATGAACCAAGATTATGGAAAGAATTAGTTTCAGATTTGGGAAGAAAACCTATGTCTCTTAAATACTGAAGTCAACTTTAGCATAAAAGGAGAAATAACATGGATTTTATTAGTCTTCAGTCTTAATTTTAAATTTGTATTGATGGAGAAGCCAACATTAATCATAGCTGAAGCTCTAGGTATATGGACTACCAGTTACTCTACCTAGTTTGGAGAAGGCCAGAAAATGCTTAATCTATAGTCATTTACCTCTTCACAAGGCCTGAACAGTGCCATAAGGTGTCTACACTATAAGTCTAGGAGTGTAGATACTTTTGGGTATGTTTTTTTCAGGTAGTATTAATCTTTGTTTTCCATCCACCATAGTCAGCCTCTTCCAAATATAGTTCACTGTCAAGTAGATTTTTTTTTTGGACTGAAATGTTTTCATGTTCTACATGAACTAAAACTATTAGATGTCTCTTCTCAAAAAAGCCAGAAAAAAAGGTTCTGTTACAGTTTTGTCAAGATTCAAACCAATGTTCATTGTGCTGAACAAACCTTGTGGTTCATGCAGTTGGGCTACTCTTGGTGGAGCACAGAAACCTGTCACTGTCACACAGTGACCTGCAGGTGACTGTATTTCATTTTGATCCTTTACAAAGGACATATTAACTTAATTTAAACAGTTTTATTCCAGTAGTCTGTCACTTCAGTTTACATTTCTCAAACAATTAAATTATTTTTTTTTGTATTTCAGGACAGACTGATGGCGTTGACAGAGACAGGCCTAAATACACTAAACACAGCAAGACAAAGCCTCTTATGCAAGAAATCTACTGTATAAATTACAGCAGCTGTATAAACATTTGAATATATGATACCTGGGACCTAGTTATTATATGTCTTACTAAATACATACAGACATCATAGTGATTGTGAAGTGCTACTCTTCTGTTTGATATTTGCCATACTCTTGTATGGCAGCTTGTCCAGATATTAATGACTAAGCAAGCTATACAGCTGGAGGGAGCTGGTCCCCACATCTTGCAGAGTTCAGCCCAGTAAATAAAGATTTTGGAAAGCTATAGGCAAGTAAATCAGGAACTGAGAATTAGAATGAGGCCAGCAAACTCAGAAGTAAACTTGATAAGACTATTTCCTGATACTTCTTAATTCTTAAGAAATTGGCCACACCCTGAACACAGCCTGACAAGCACTATATTCCACAGCCTTCACATGGAAACTACTCAGTGTTTTTTCCAGTTGAGTTTGTGAAGAACACACAATAATGCCGTTTAGTGAAAGAACTGTGATCAGTTTCTTAGGATAAACCAGGCCCAAATCTGTCAGAGTCCTCCCCAGTCCATCTTTCTGTTCATACTCGTAAAAGATGCTGTTGTAGTTAAACACTGACTAGTTGCTGCCTGAGGGATGTGACTCCTGCAACAGAGACAGCCCCCATTTGCACAAATTTTCTGGGATGTCAGCATCCTGTGCCTTAGCAACAGGCTATAGGAATACTTCTAACCCAGGGAACCTGCAAAACTCTCAGGTCAGATACATCTCTGTTTCGAGAGAGGTGGATATTAGTTGGCTGTCAATGCCAATGCATTTATTTTCCTTTAGAATTGAATACAACTAAAATTGTTTACTTCTTAATTTACTAGCATTGGAATGCCAGAGGCATGGTCCTACCTTTAACATTTTACTATGGAAAACAGCCAAGTAGAAACAACCAAGAAGCCCTTCTGCACAGATATTCTACCCAAGGACCCTGAAAGGTGTTTGACAGGGTGTCTTTTTAAGTGTAGCTCCTCCTGTGGAGGAACCTTCTCCATGGAAAATACGTTTTACTAGTTCAAAACATCTGCGCTTATTCCCAGACCAAATAACAAAGTATAATGTTTCTACCTGCATTATGTGTCTCCCGGTTTTTCTTTCTGTGAAATATAAAGGGAAAACAGTGATGTGAAACAGAAGGAAAAAAAATCTGCATACAAATAAATATTTACTATTTCCATTACAGTCAAAAATAGTAAATATTATAGTCTGCTCTGTGAACAAGAAAATGGCAGATGTCAAAATGATGTTCTTAGACACTGATATTAAATAATTTCTAACAAAAATTCGTTCATGTTCAGGCTTAAATCAATTTCAGTATAACAAGGCACAGCGTAATATTCCATTTGATTATTAGTACATATTTATAGGCAAAGCTGGGTTTTTATGTTTCTGTTCAGCAACAACTGCTATACTAGGCAGTGTTCAATAAAGCCAAATATTAAAAAAATTAGTTCTGTTTCTGAGGAACAAGGTAGTTAAGTATTTGTTTGAAATGTTGTTTCTACGTTCACTGGATCAATGTTTTTACATTACAGAAAACAGAAAGAAAATGTTACCATGCAAATTCATGTTTCTCGCCCTATTATCTTCAAACATCACACCTTCTGGTATCAAAAATGCTTCCTTTGTCAGAGAAACCAGAAATACTGTTCCTCAGCAGCTGTTCTTCTTTACTGTCTCAAAATTCTGTCTAGGTATAATTTGGGCATGTGAGGGTTGTCTTTGGTTTCAGATGTCCACCTGAAGGTCACAATCACTGTGTAATGCTTCAAATTGCTTTGCTGGAAGTCAATAAATCCCAAATGTGTATCCTACTTATATAAATCAGAAGTGTTGTATACATGCAAATAAGATAAATACTTTCAGGAAGTGTAGTTAAGCAAAGCACCTATTTTCTGGAAAAAGAAACATTCCAGAAAAAGAAAATCTTATAGAAGATTTCTGTCCAGCAGCACACTCTCAGTCTAGATGTGTGCCAAAAGCAGAGATGCATCTTCTGCTCTCCTTTTTGACTGTCACAGCACAGTCCAGATATAACAAGGAATCTGAAGTGAGAATGCAAGATACATGTGGATGATGTGTGATTACTATGAGGAACGTATCCTTTTTATTTCAAGTAACTCACCAAAAGTAGAGGCCATCCAGAGTAATTTAGACAATGATTACAGGACAGTAGTGGTACTGCAGATGGTAAGACCTGGAGACATCCACTAAGATGATCATATATACTAAATATGCACAAGAATATAAGGATTGAAGAGACCCAGCTGCCCTTTGATTCACATTACCAATACAGAATACAGAATGCTCTATTAGTGGGGTAAGAAAGAGTCACAAAATCCATAAAGACCGAAAAGCTTTCTGTAGGATGAATCAGTGTTCTCTCTGAGCTTTTCCTAATCATAAATCATACTCTACATGGTCACCCAGCATAAGATGAATGTTGCATTTAACTGTGGACTGAAGCACTTCCCTACCAATCAGGTATCAATTAGATCAACATGCTACTAAAAAGAATGAAAACCAGGAAAAGTTGTAATAAGTGCCAAGTTACTTTGTTACCAATTTTGGTCATAGAGTTGCTGTACAACCTCAAGATGTATTTTGAGTTCCAGCAGAGGTTTGAGTGTAAGATCCAGATTCCACTGGGAGCTGAGGAAGAGATCTAAGTTACTCTGTCAAAGTGAGTATAGTTACCCCCTAATATCTACCAGGAGCCTCCGCAATAACACAGGTTGCACTCCAACCAGGGCGGCGACACATCAGAGTAGTCAGTGTAATAATCAGAGAATCTCTTTTTTCAGGCGACCCAGCTAGACAAGTCTTCCGCAAATAGTTTTGGATCAACCCTGGTCAACCTTCAGAACTTCTTGTCAATACCCTTACTGCCAAACTTTCAGCTGGAAACTTCATAAGTGGAACATGATCTCAGACCAAACTACAAACCAGTCATTTTCCCCCAAAAACTTACCGATGTTGCTTCTTAGTAGGTGTCTCATTCTCTGTCATCTCTGGCATGGTTCCGGAGAAGAGAGCCTGAGGAAAATCACGGAAGGAATTAACAACTCCTGCACTCTTCTGAATTCTTAGCACATGACATTTGTCACATCACCTTGCCTTTCACCACAAGAACAGGGCTGTCCTACAACGTACACGAAAGACCATCACCCTGACTTAGAGCAGCTGATTTCATGAGCATTACAAATGAAGCACGTTACCTATTTGGGTGCTTTGTGAAACCTGTTCATGATGAACTGGTTTCCATTTCCTCAATTACTTTAAATATAAAATGAATTGTAATCCAAACCACTTTAAGGAAACAAGAAGGAAAATTAGAGCATATGATTGTTTTTTGAATGGGAGGAAGAACAGCTGAACTCTCTTTCATCAGCCCTTTCTAACTGAAAATGCTTTCAATTCCCAGTTCTAAATAAAGCATAAATGCTAAGCAAAATACAAGCTACAACAAGGACATTTTATTAACTACAAATTTAGAATGCTATTAATGTAGCAAATTTGAAAACTTACTTGATATTGAATTACTGTACTACTTAAAATGGCCAAAATTGATGCCCTACGTTCTCAGATATATAAAATTCAGTTAAAAATAAAGTTACGAAATAAAGTTACACATAACAGTCTAATAAGTTGCACCTGTTGTCAGCTTGAACACATCAGTAGCCTGTATTTAGACAAACAAAACATTACAAAAATAAACAAAAGATGAGATTGAGTCAATGACGAATGAATATATATCTACCAGAAAAATGAATTTTAGAGAGAAAGTAACATGAAGTGTACTGTAGATGACAAGAGGAAAAAAAAAAATCTGTTTTTTGATATAGCTGAGCTCTGTATTCAGTTTCACCCTTCTGCTCATTCTCTCACCAACCAACCTGTTCTTGCAACTCTTCCCATGGGCCCTCAGCCTCCTTGTGGCTTCACCTCTCCCTGGCTCCTCCTGGAAAGCTCATCGGCTCGTTTTAACAGGCTTCATATCTTTAGGGTGTATTTTTGTTTGTTTGTACTGTAAGGAAGTGGGGGTGGTTTTTAATATAACTTTCAACACCAAGCAGTTCTTAATGTAAACTGAGCCTACCATTACTGACAACAAAAAACAAACCCCAGAAATAATCTCCTTACAAACCAGAAAGCCCCAAAGCACAGAGGCATTTACACTTCACAAAGTGCTCTGTGCATACGCTGTGTGTGTGTCAATAATCTGTATCGTACTAGAACTGCATTCAGATACTGCTTTCAAGTCTTTACACTCTGAAAGTCAATTGGATGTAGTGCTCTCATTCAGTAAAGATTAACAGGAGGAGAAACATTAGGGTTGATGCTGTTTACCACTCTAATACTTCTTTAAGTACTTTCTCTATTCCTGTGAAGACACGGGAAATGTTGGCAAACCATAGAGTAAAGCAAATAGGTAATATCCTGCAAATAGATCCAGACTGGGGAACTCAAAGTGCCTGAAGTTTTCAGGAACCTAATTCAATTCCACCTACATAACAGTGTTCACACCATCACAAAACTGGACCCAATCATCTCAGTTACAGCACTATACTGCCCCACTGGATTTTACATACAGCCTACATACGGTCACCTCAGCCCTCCCTAGCCCATCAATGGAAGCACATCACTTTCTATTTACATGCCTCCACAGACTTTGCTTTCTCTATGCTCACCCACCATCCTCTGCATAAATTATGAAAACACCTGACAGAGTTCACAGTCTTTTACTGTGGGAGAAAGCAGTGGTGCAACTTTAGCACTTTCTTGCGCTCTCTTATAAATTACCTTAATTAGCTCAATTCCCTAACAAATTTGTTTTCATTTATACATAGTAAGATTAATCCAGTAGGTATCCCAGGTCCTCCAAGTTAGCGAAAATTCACAACTCTGAAAGCCAGGGAAGCCAGTTTCCCATGCAAGGCACCTATAACTTATTCCTCCTGTGTATAGCTGGTGACAGTCAGTAGTATACTCACTTGTTCTAGCTGCATTCGTTGTATCAGGTGATGAGGAAGGGGTTAGCTGGGAGGGTTTAGCAGATGTGAGATTCTGATTATAAAAACAAAAATAAAAAAAAAAAAATCTGGTTAGAGCCCAGGCATCTTTGATGCTGTTAGCAACCAGAGATGTTCACATGAACACTAAAAGACTGAGGTCAGCACACCTTGATTCAGCAGGGTTTTTCCAGTTGTGTCAAAGCAGCCCAGCAGAATTTATACCCATTAAGGCTACCAGAAAAGCCAGGAGCAGCTACCTGGTAACACTACGCTCTCGTGTATCCATCATTGAGACAATACCTTGTGTATCAGGTGAAATAGCTATTCAAGGGGGCAATTTTATTTAGTGTATACTAAGTACTGTTTCTATTTAGCGAGGGTGTGAGCACAGAGTACATGGACATAGTTCTGGTACAACAAGGCTCACAAACATGCTTAGAAAAAGGAAGATGCTGGATTGCATCTTGTGGCAGTCATACCCCCTGTTTCTTGACTTCTGCACCATCTATACGGACAGAGTGATGTATCTGTTACTGTGCATCACCAGACTATGGCAAATATGCTGGAAATCAGAACAAAAAAATAAAGGAGGTCTTAGTTTTGGAAAACTTAGCATTTTTGAAAGAATAATGTAATCATCAAGCAACCATATTTTTTTAATGTTGCAAATTCATACAACTTGAGAACCAAATGACTATATCTGTATTACAATGTATTTAATATAGAAAGCATTAATGTGAATTTAGATGGCCAGCTACCATGCAGGGCTACAGATAAAGCACAACTGTGTGAAGGTAAAGGGTGTAAAAAGCATCCACCCAAAAATACCCTCTCCCAGAACACACACAGCTGCTCTGACTCCACTTGCTTCTCCCTGCACAGTCCAGAACACATTCAAAACCCCATCTTCCCCCTGCCCTGAGTCACAGCACCCACTTCTCCCTCCTGACAAGGGTTCTCCATACTCCTATATTTAGGCTTCTTCTGCCCACAGTCTGTGTCCCCTCAGCAAAGTTCTTATTCCTCATAGCAGCATCCCTTTCTGCCAAAGTCACGATCCACACAATTTTCCAACTGCCTTATTTCTTCCTCTGAGCAGATGCCTAAATGATTCAGCAATACATTGTATATAGTATTTAGGAAGACAGACAAGTGGAAGTTTATGCAGAAACTTATTAATACAGCTTCTAACCATTTTTTGATCCTGAGAAAGGATAGGCAGTCCTTATTACATGTCAAAGACCCCATTTCTTTCTTTCTCCTCTGCCCTTTTTTTTAAATTATGCCAATTCTTCCAAGTGATGCTGTTCCCTGTACATTTCAACCTAGCTGCTGACACACCAAGTGTATAAGCCTCACAAATATAAACAACTTAAAGACTGCACATATTCTGTAAAACTACCAGCAGTCCAAATCTTTCTTCCTCCTAAAATACTTCAGGAAGTTTATGTTGTTACATTGCTACAATCTCACAGTTCTTACTGGTTTGGTACACCTCATGAAGTTAGCCTTAATTTACAGCTAAGATCAGTTCCAAGACACAGAAAATAACTACTCAAATGCTTTTTTCCTGCAAGACAGTGTCTTCATTCAAGCAACTTTTTTTTACTCCCCCCCTTGGAACGCTTCTATTTTAATTTTGTATTTACCTAATAAAATGATTGCAGGAAACATAACCCAAAGCTTACCTTTGTGATTGTTACCTACCTATACCAACTACTGTTGCCTATCACATTAATCTGTTATGACTACCACACAGAAAAATGAAAAGGGCTATTACTCCTGGTGAAAGTCCCTTGGATATCTTTCAGTTTGGTTTCTGAAGAAATCAAGGTTTTCCTGCTATCGTGTCCCTTAATCCACTCACAGCACAGCTGGGCCCACTGAACTGACCTAAATTAAACCCCTCAAAGAGATGAAGTCCCAGATGTTTACAAAAACCTGGGACTGAGCAGAGAAGAAGTGAGGTCAGTGCTGATACTGCAGATCTGGATACAGCTGGATCTGTGACCAACTCTGCAGCACGTGTGCACTGGCTGATCAGCTGGCTCTGAGCCAGCACAGCGTGCTCCACCTTTTGCAGAGGAAGAGGTATGAGGGATTAAAGGGCAGGAGGGAGCCCTCTCGATTTTTCACAGAATCCACTCTCCTGATGCAAACCAGCTGAGAGTTTCCCAGGGCAACCAGGCTGTTCTGAGAGCTTCTGCAAAAGTTAGGAAAAGAAAACCGATACAAATAAGCTAAAACTTATTACACAGGGCAACTTTTTTTAAAAGATGTTTGCAAATAACAAATAGAAAAAAACTTCACTGCTTTTATAATTTTTTCTCTACTTCTTATGTTTGTATTATATAAACTCAAAAACACTGGTATTTTTCCTTCTGCTGACTTAAAGCAATAAAGTTTTAGTAAGGCTCACAGGCAAAAGAATTACAAAGAAAATGTCTTTTTTTTTTTGTAACAGCATTGAAGGGAGAAGCAGGGTTATCACTCAAGTGATATTCCCTTATATCTACATTAGGTTTTGTTTTCATTTGTAATTTTCATAATATCAAAGACATAATTGCTGGTGGCCATTAACTAACGTGTAGTTTCAGGACAGCACAAGTGTAGGGTCATTCTGAGGAATCCTGACCAGATCTGCTTAAGAAACCTCAGGAGGAAAAAAAAAGAAACTTCTCTAACTGAAGATCCACCTCTCATTTTTATTCTTCTTGGTCTACTATTGTTGCCCCTCAAGTGTTCCTAAGTAATTTATTTTTAAACCTTAGAGGAGAGGCAGAGAGAGAGAGAGAGAGATCATGTCCACTGAACTAAGCCTCTTACTCACTGATTATGGTCTGGAAAGTATTTAAGGAGAGGTATCTCCAGATATTTTGCACCCAGATGTGAGCTGCTGCCACCCTCACACATTATGCAGATGATCTTTGTACCTGCTACAAATAGACTGAAGTGGCACAGTGCAAGCAAAGGAAGATGCCTCAGTGAACTATCTCCTGTGTCATCTGGATGAATTGCTATAGGGAAGCAGGCATTTGGGAGCTAAAGAGCTGTAATTACGCAACCAGTACACAAGCTAGAATCACAAAGACCAGAGCTGTCACCCCAAAGAGCATCTTCAGCCACTTTAGATCAAAATAAGGGGAACATCACTCTTTTCTCTAGGAAATTAAAAATGAATGACCAGGGAAATCCTCATGATCCTCATGTTCTCCATGTAGTGTGTTAAGATTCACAAGTTACCACATGCCAGTTCCATGAAGGAAGTGAGAAAGTATGAGCACTGTCTCTACATTGCAAGACAGTGCTCATCTCCCTGGCTTTCTACACCCAATGATCCACAGTACACTTCAAAATAGTAAATAATTTTCAAAGAGAAGACAGGTATCTAATTATGCTCTGCTTGACAAAGGAGTCACAAGCCTGTTTTGATGGTGAAAGCTAAGGGATACAAGTGAATTGCAGACAATTTCCTCCTAATATGGGTCATCACCTCTGTGTGGGTTAGGTTACCTGCACTAGATGACAAAGATTGCCTGCACCATGGCTGAGGCTGAGTGAGTGCTCTCACACTGCAAGGGTATCTGTTGGTGAGCCAAACCTCACAGCAGTGCATTCCTAAAGAACAAAGAATTCTTTTCCTGAAAAAAAGCTGTAACATGTAAGTCATCGAGGTCTCTCAATACTGCAACCAAGATAATTATTTATAACTGAGGAATTCATCCACATATGAAAGCTGTATTTGAAACACCAAAGACCAACTGGACAAATGTAGAAGCTATAAGCCACAGAATCACAGTATCGTAGAATGGTTTGCATTGGAAGTGACCTTAAAAATCATCTAGTTCCAACCCCACTGCCATGGGCAGGGACACCTTCAACTAGACCAGGGTGCTCAAAGCCCCATCCAACCTGACCTTGAATACCTCCAGGGATGGGGCATCCACAACTTCCCTGGACAACCTGTCCCAGTGGGAGCCAGTCTAATTCTGCTTTCTGACATGACCTTATCTACAGATGAAATCTCTATTCAAAGAACAGTACCTCATCACAGGGCCTGATAACCAATTTAGAACTACAACATAAAAACATTCACTTTGGCTACAATGATATAGCCAGAATACTACTCTTTGCTTCATTGGTTTGGTTTTAAGCTGAGCTCTTTTTGTTCTGCAACTACAAAGGATCCTCACATACTCTGTTTATAAACTTCATACAGTCTCGAGGAGGTATCAACTGATCCTCTGACAGCTATGTCACATACATGCTAAACTGGCTTGCCACTCTCTCCTGAGGATCCTACTAACAAGCAGTGCAAAATATCCTAGAGCTGAAATGTGCAGGGCAGTCAGAGAGTTTGTGTGTCAAATTTTTTAATTCATCCTTTCAGATGTAAGTCATTCAGCACAAAGGACTACACAGGCAAGTTCTTGAATATTTTATAGGATTGGGGTTTGAGAAATCTGACACAAAGAACTCATTGAGGGTTCATGATACAGGAAGCAATATTCTATGGGTCTTTACTACAAAGCTCCTCTCCAATATGAGAAGAGATCGATCCTGAGATTTGGTTACAAACACTGCTCTTCCAGAATGAAGGATTTTCTTATGAATCTTAATGGGGCTAAGGGCAGAAATGGCTGAAGTAGAAGGTAAAATAAAACAGTATTTCAGTTTTAATGTATAAGCTGATCAAATGCACTCCCTAATTCCATGTTAATGAGCTTTAAAAAACAAGCACACACACAGTCTGTCCCCAAACCCAACAAAACCCCCCCCAATTTTGCAATGTACATTTTATATCCAGACTATTCACAAAAGGTCTTAGGAGATAGAAGAAGGCTCTTTCTCCTTCACAACCTCAATGTGATAAGAGGTTTTTCTATAGACAGTGGGTCCACTGGGCAATTATTTCAGTTCCAGGAATAAAGGACTCACCTTATGATCTGGATGTTTGACAGTTGTGAATAATAGCAGGGATAAAGCTGCAAACTTTTTCAATTACATTTAACAGAGAAGTCCAAACTAAAGATAACTGAGCCCAGACGACCAGCAAAAGCAGGCACTTTCTTAACACTTTCAAAGAGGAAATTTAAAAGCAAGATCAACGTATGTTAAGACACAAGAAAATGGAATCACTAGGTGCAAATCCATAGGAAACCTGAATTCAGTAATTCTACCACTTTAGGCAACTATTCATTTAGCTTAGCAGAATGACTATACATGAGCTATCAGGGCTAACTAAGTAGTTCTGAAAGCACTATGAAAAACAACACTACTGCAGATATTTAGTACTGACAACGGAGAAGAAACTAAAACCAGATTTCCAACTCACTACTTTGCAGAGGTCTGAAATTAATAGATGAAGAGAAGGAACAGACTGATACCATGATCCTGCAAGTTTTAATTAATTAAAAAAATAATTTCATAAAATTAAAATGCCATACCTCCATCTTCTTTTTCCATAACTGTTTGAAATTACCTCCCTATTGCCACCAAAGACTGACTTGGCAAGAATACCTTAAAGTTAAACTAGAAGTGGGAGATCTCCATAGCAAGGGATAGCTCATATGGTTTCCAGACTAGGAAACACAGGGTCCTCCCATCCTCACCCAGAAAAAAACAGAAAAATCACAGACAAAGTGAGTAAGATGGACTGTAAAGCCTCGAAACAATTTAGAAGTGGGACTCCCTACAACTTGCCAGCCACAGGAAGTATAAAAAACATGACCTTGACAGACACCACTGCTTCAGATAAGGGCAATACTTAGAAGTCCGAATCAGCAGCTGTTGAGATTGAGTATCACTTCTGGTGATACTCAAAAACAATCCCAAGATGTCCTTGGCTCTCACTTTCATTTAAGTGAACATGTAACACTACGTAAGTACCCAACAGCTCCCTCCAAGAGAAATTCTGAACTTGAGTCATGGAGAGCAAGACAGAAGAAAGGGTGTGCAAGAGTTATGGACACCGTTGGTTAGAGGCTCAAAGGCAGAGCTGCTGCCCCCAGCTAATACTGCAGAGCAGGGAAACTGCAATTCTAAAGCACAGAGCACATGCATGCTGACTGAGTACAGTACACTACCAAATAGAAATTACCACTTTTTAAAATAGTTTGGATACAAATGGTAAATGCTGCAGTTGTACCTAAAGACAGCATTGACAGAACAAACTGTCATGTAAGCAAGATGTGACTACAGCACTACGAACACTGACTTTTTTGTTTTATGCACTCTTCTGAGAATTTCTTAGGTTCTGAGGTAGGTTAGGATATCAAAGTACAGTTGAGATTGAAAGGGATCGCTGGAGGACATCTGGTCAAGCCAGGCCACCTATAGCCAGTTGCCCAAGACCATGACCAGACAGCTTTTTAGTATCTCCAAGGATGGAGACTCCACAACCTCCTTGCACAACTTGTTCCAGTGCTCAGTCACCCTCACAGTAAGAAAGTGGTTTTTGGCGTTCAGATGGAGCCTCTGGTTCTGTCACTGGGCATCACTGAAAAGAGCCTGGCTCCATCCTCTTTTCCTTTTTTCACCTTCCCTTCAGGTGTTTATACGTATCAATGAGAATCCCCTGAGCCTTCTGTTCTCCAGGCTGAACAGCCACAGCTCCCTCAGCCTCTCAAGATGAGCAATGCTCCAGTACCTAAATTAACTTTGTGGCCCTTCACTGGACTCTCTATAGTACATCCATGTCTCTCTTGTACTGGGTTACCCAAAACTCACCACAAGACTCCAGGTGTGGCCTCACCAGTGCTGAGTACAGTGGAAGGATCACCTCCCACAGCCTGATGACACTACTGTGTCAAATTCAGCCCAGGACACCATTCACCACCTTTGCCACAAGGGCACATTGTTGGTTCACGCTCAACTTGGTGTCCACCAGGACCTCCAGGTCCTTTTCTGCCAAGCTGCTTTCCAGCTGGATGTCCCCACCATATATATTGGCAGACTGAGTTGTTCTTCCCCAAGTGCAGGACTTTGCCCTTGTTGAACTGTGTGAGATTCCTGCCAGCCCATTTCTACAGGCTGTCAAAGTCCCTCTGGATGACAGCACGACCCTCTGGCATATCAGCCACTCCTCACAGCTTGGTGTTAACAAACTTGCTGAGGGCATACTCATCATTCAGATAATTTATAAAGATATTCAACAGGACTGGTCCCAGTATTGATCCTTGGCATACACTGCCAGTTACTGGTCTCCAACTAGACTCTGTGCCACTGATCACCACCTCTGGCCCCTGCCATTCAGCCAGCTTTCAACCTAACTCTTCTTATGTTGAAATGTGAGCTGCACAGCTCTGAAAGACAACTGTTGAAACCTGATGCACTGCAAAATAAAATTCTTTGCTTGTATTAATTATTTTACCAAATCTGCATGCTAATGGAGTCAATGAGTTACACTACAACATATGCTAAACTAGATACCTAACTTTCCTTAGTTAATAAATTGCCCTTATAGCAACAATGGGAAAAATCTGTAAAAAGATGGTTATCCTTGCCTACTGTCCCAGCTCCTTCCAAACAACGCTGAGACACGTAGCTCTTCCTCACTTCACTGGTACTCCTCACACAGGAAGCCAGACAAGAACATTACTTCAACGTAAAATTTACTTCATGAAAGGATCATAGACAGACACACTCCACCCTCCTGAACAAACACACTGAAACTACAAGATTATGGATACTCCAACAACTGAAAAAATGAAATGGTGTTCCTTGTTGCTGATTTGGAGTAGGTTGGTGTTGGGCTACCACCATTCTGCTATTCTAGTGAATGAGTAAAAGAGCTTCAGTACAAAGCTTTGTACAATAATTGTGTTCAATTTCTATCTAACAACTTCACTGATGTGTGAAAGCAAAGCAGAGTCCAACTTCAAAGGCTGAAGGCTGACATGAATTGTGTCCCTTAAGCCAACCACACATTACAGATGACAGATGCAGACAGATACCCCAAAAGGACAACATTATTTTCATTTTAAACTTCAGCTACTTGGAGAAGAGCAAAACTTTAGGCTCTCCTCTTCCCACAATACCTTTGCACTGCTTTTAAGGCTGTCACCAGGCTAAAGGACAATGTTTTCAATAATCTTCTCATGGCACCACACCAATAGCTAGAGAAAAGGATCACAGGATCTGAGAAACCTGCATTAAGACCTGTAAGTTAACAGATCCATACTTGGATCATTCCAGCCACACTAGAGATGGACCACAAAGAACTCATTCTGGTATCAGAGTACCAGCATGACTGAGATGTGCTTTCAGATGGCATTGATCTCATTTCATGATCTTCACCTCGGTCAGTTAACCTGACAGGAGTTCAGGTAACTGAGTAAGAAAGGCACTTGTTAGCAGGAAGCATGAAACATTTTAACAGCCTGTTACTTTCTTCTTATCTGAATCACAAGGCCACACAGCATGGCTGATGTAAGAGATTGTTATCACATGTCATGGTTGCAAGAGTAATTCATTCACCTTAGAAGACTAACGCCGTAGCTTTCCATACAGGAAACAATCCTAGTTCACACACAATTTGTCAATCCTGTTTACACAGCAGAACCTTTTTCGTGCTTACTCAAAGCATGACAACAGCACTACACTTGTAAGGTAGCAAAGTAAAGTACACTTTGGACACATTACATGCACATATAAAAGCTGGAATTGTATTTTAACCAGCAAGTTAGGTCAGCTTTACATAAACTGGTCACTGCACAATGTATCCTAATCAAGGAGTAGAGACCTTTATACATCTTACTGCAACCTGAAACAAAAGAAGCCCTCCTGCTCAAACACCCCCCCGGTGCCACTGCACATTAAGACTGGTACCTTTCAGAATAGGAAGGAAAATGCGTTCCTGAGCGATTTAACTCAAATAAAGAAGTCACAAACACAACTGCAATGAAGAATGCTAGCACAGAAACTAAGTTATAAAATGACCGGTGATACTATGGGTAGACAGTCCACCAGGGTGGAGACAAGCCTTACGCTTCTTCAGAGGCCTGAAGACCGTTATGAAACAACCAGGAACATTAAAGCTGTCAGGTGTTATGCATGCACATGTTCTACATAAACATCTTCATTTAAACACCTGTTTGTACACACAGCTTCACTGGTATTTTCATCAAGGACAATGTGCAATATTGTCATTTAATTGAAAACTGTCTCAGCTGAAACTTTGGACTGTGATACGTATTCACTGCCCTTTTAAGTGGCACGGACTTTGTGGTATTTTTACAAGCTCTTACGATGCAAATAACCATGATTCATTGGGAAACCCTTCCTATAAAATGTTACACTACTTATACCTCCCCCAGCCACACGTCATTTACAAAGTTATTTTTAAGACCATAAAACCACAAGCACTACTGCAACAAAAATTAAACCACAGAATGGTTCTTATCAAATCCAGCATCTCACAGCCCTTGACTTTCTTATGTTGTCTATTTATTTCTTCTGCCTTGTACAGCATCCGTCTTCGACCCATACATTGTAGTAATTCACATCCAAGCCGGACACGGTTGGTTACAATGTCACGCATCTTGTACCAAGGCACTTCGCAAATTAAAATCCTGCTTAAATATTTGGAATGCACTATCCCAAATCATTTTGTTACCTAATTCATTGCACTTCAATATGTGGAAGCCGGAGGTGTTCTTACAACTTCAGCACACGGAGTGTGTGGGGGGAACCAACAACAAACAAACAACGCTCAAAAAAGCACAAAGGTGAAAAGCAGCTGGAGTAGCTTGGCCAGCAGTGTCAGCAGAACACATTCACAGAATCTTTGCCTTCTTATTCCCAAGATGTCTTTGAAATCTCAGACTACGACTAAACCTCAGTTACAAACGAGAGTCCACGATGGGCACGGCAAGCACATGCCAATCACACATCACAGGGCCACTTGAGCGACAGTCACTTCAATCTATCCCTGGTCAGCTCCTCAGAACACTACTTGGAAAACTACACACTAAAGCAAAAAAGCCACTATCTAGCACTTACATCCTAATTATCTCCTTGCAGCTGTCAGGACTCCTCCAGGATCCACCACCAATTTTCATCTACTCCATTAAAATCTCCCCATGTATCCATATCCTAAGGGAATAAGTAAGTCTCTAAGGGAATAAGTAACATTCAAATAATTCAAAGTTTGCAATGTTCTCGTACTGTTTCACACAACTGATGTTATTTTGAATGCATGCACCTTAAAAATCATGCCCAAGACATGAACATTTTCTAAGCTTATTTCCCATTCAGTGGCAAATGTATTTTCATTTGCCAAATCTATTTCATAACAAAATGTCCCCATAAATTATTATTATGGCACTAATTGAAAGTAAAAAAATTAAAAATTCTAAATCCTTATAATAACCATTCCCTCATAGGATGCTTCTTCCTTCCCATTTGTCTGATTACTGCACACAATTCATGAGTGATAAACAACACTCTGCAGTTTGTTACAGTAACATAAGCACACAAATAGGATGGTCCCCATGAATTGTATATGAAAAGCAAAGCTAAAATCAGGCTTCCAAAACAAGCTGTTGCACTACCTGACTTCTGGATGCCTAACTGTGCAATCATTAAGTTATGTCTGCTAGAATTATTTAATAATCATATGTCTAGGTGAAATCTAATAGAAGTTCAAGCTATTATGTGGAAAGTAAAAATACACATCTGTGATATTTTACCTCCTTATGGACAGAAATTCAACACAACACTATTCCCTTTGTCTTACTTCCACCTTTTCCCTACAGATTTCCATGGACAATGGGCATCATGTGCCACGGCTATATCCAGCCTTAGGTGTGTTCATGGACTCATTTCACCCCTGCTCTCTATCACAAGGAGCTGGATTCTGGGCCTTAGTGTGAGCAGTAAGTGTGACCTTCTGCGTGTGCAAGATATCAATTTCCACGAAACTAAAGACTTCAATCTCCTGTTGCTGGCAAATGTGATTGAAATTGGACAGAGAGCTAAAATGAGGAGGCAGAGGAGAAGAAAGAAGGAGTCTTCTCTCCTTAGGAGACCAAGCTGAAAACACATTCAACAGGAAAAGTTAGTTTCCAGTGACCGAGTTCTAAATAAAAGAGCCGGCCTTGTACAGTGTCCTCTGACGTGGGCCAGCTTCCCGGCTGGGATGTCACAGCGCACGGGCACACGGCCGGGATGCACCGGGCATTCCGCATCCCGGGCTAACGAGACGATGCCACACTGGGGAACAGCGCCCAAAGGAACTCCCCGAAGGGCGACCGCGGCTCAATTGTCTCACAGCATCAAGGCTGCAAAGCGATAAGGACACCCCGGTCTCCACACCTTCACCGCTGCTTCCCTCGGCCACACACACCAACCCCACCGGGGCAACCCGGGCTCGCAGCGGCGGCACAACTTCCCTGGGCACGGCCCGGGCACCGCTACCGAGCCGGGACCGTCCGGGGCCGCCCCGCCAAGGGCCGCCCGCGCCCCCCCAGCTGCGCCCGGGCCCGCCTGGCCCTGCAGCCCCTGCCTGAGCCCCGCTGGCCCGGACAAAGGGGCACTGGTTCCCATACGGCGGGGCTGCCACCGGCGTCCCGGGGCCAGCGCGGCCCCGGCCCAGTGCGGCGCCGCAGCCCCGCCGTCCGTCCCACGCCCTCATCCCGCTCCCCTTGGTAGCGCCGCCGGCGGCCCCATCCCCGCACTCACGGTCGGGCCAGGCGCGCTGCGCGGCGGCCCCAGCGCCGGGACCATCCTCCGCCGGGCGGACACGGACACGGACACCCCGCGCCAGCGCCGCCACCGCCTCCGCGCCACAGCCCGCCCGCGCAGCCCACCCTGCTGCCCGCGCCGACACCAATCACCGCGCGCAGGGTGAGCCCCGGAGGCCAATCAGAGGCAGGCAGATCGGAGAGGACGTCGCTCGCCCTCAACTGGGCGTGGCCGGGCTGGCGCGGGCCAATCGCCGCCACAAACATTGGGGGCGCGGGCCAATCAAAGACCAGGGAGGCCGAGACTGGCGTCAACAAGGTAAGTTGGCCGAAACAGGAACCGGCGGAGAGCGGCACCGCAGGCGGCCAATGAGCGGCGCGGACAGAGCGCGAGGGGGGACGGGCGGGAGCTCTTAAAGGGGCAGGGCCGACCCCGGGGGGGAAAGTGCTGTGGGTCACTTAATACGGGGGTGGGTTTTGCCTTCAGATGGAAAGGTGCCGCCCTGCCAGAGCGGCGGCGAGCGGGGACACGGCGCTTCGGAAGAAAACTCCGCGAAGGGGCTGCGGGTAAAGGGGCCAAGAGTCACCGGAGCGCCGCCCTCCCCACCCCACGCTGAAACAGTGCCCTGCGACCCGGCCAGCAGCGATCGGGACAGGAACTGGGAGCTGGGTAAAGATTTTCCAAATCCTGGATGCCAGCGAGCTGTTCTGGTGGGAGCCCAACCACCTCCGGCGACTGGGCTGTTCCAAGGTCTCTGCTGCGGCTGATCCCTTCACAGGTGCTTTTACACAAGGCTTTGTCCCGCGCTGTGCTGGGGGGAGGAAGGCGCTCCATCCACCTTCCTCGTGAGTTAAATCAGAGTTTAAGGAAAGCGTTGTTTTATAGCCGCTCAATTAGGGACTCTGGGCCACTATCAACTCCCCGATACCTCAGTTTGTGCTTCCCGCCAACACCTGATTCAATCACCAGCCCTAATAAGGGATCTTCCTATTTCCAGCCTCACCTATGTGTTTCCACGGATGTCCTGACACAGCTACTTTCTGGAACTCTTATCAGATGTGTTTTACAAATACAAACTGTATTTTATAAGCACATCATAGAATGATAAAGGGTTGGAATGGACCTTAAAGACCCTCTCATTCCAATCCCCCTGCCAGGGGCAGGGACACCTGCCACTAGACCAGGGTGCTCCAACCTGACCTTCAATACTTCCAGAGTTGGAGCATCCACAGCCTCTCTGGGCAACCTGTGCCAGTGCTTCACCACCCTCACAGTAAAAAATTTCTTCCTAATATCTAATCTACATTCCCCCTCTTTCAATTTGTACCCATTGCTCCCTTGTCCTGTCACTACAGTTCTTGGCAAGAGTCCCTCTCCAGCTTCCTTGTAGCCCCCTTCAGATACTGGAAGGCTGCCACTCTCCACACATTCTCTTCTCCAGGCTGAACAATCCCACCTTCGTCATGGTACCTCTGCTTACCTGTAGGCGATAATGGAGCTTGCAGGGCCTCTTCTTTCTGAGACAACCTAAAAACGCAGAGCTGTGATGTTTGGGTTTGTGGAAAACATAGATACCTTTTTCCCAGCCATATACCTTCCTAAAATACAATACAGAGCAGGGACAAGTTTCTGAAGCAGTGTCCAAGAACTATTCTGCTGCTGAAATGAGTCATAGTAGCAATCAGATGTTAAAAAACCCAAACCAGTTTATTTTTAATAGCTGCTGCTTGCAAAATAACCTTGCAGCTGACACGAAGTGCAAGACCCATTTGCCAGCTGTGAAAAACGTTAAGGCCCAAGCTGGTTTTGCAGAGAAATTCTAAAGTTACTATAAATAGCAGCTTCACAGTGTAAATTATAAATTTAAATGCACTTTTTTGGTTTTAATTATCTTTAGTTCTGATATGACACAACCAAACTGGAAGACAAAATCTGAAATACCACTGCTCCATCAATGTACTCCAATATAAATTGAAGGTTTTTTCCTCTTTAAAGGGTAGTGTGCTTTTTTGGTGGAAATTTTTAGTAAAAAGCACCTCTTCTCCAAAGCAGTAAAACCAAGTTTACCTTCTGCCACCCTGTAATGCTCTAGAGTTTTTGAGCTCATAAATTGTCAACATCAGAACACATCTGAAACACGGTGGCAAAAATCCAGCAGCAGGCAAAACTCCACAGGTGAAGTCACATACAACAGGAACCTGCTAAGTATCAGTAGCCTATTTCTGTTGGAGAACATAGACTTGCAATTATATGGCAAGATGCTTAAGCCAAAACAAACAGCACAAATGCTTAGAAAAGCTTTACATTAAATAGGTAACTTGGTGTTTATGTGACAGGTGAAGAGTTTCTACAGCCATATTTCAGATAGTCTTAATCAAGAACTTGAGCGCAATTGTGGTTTTTTGGGTTGTTTTTTTAATTCTTGGCTTTAGTGAGGTTTGGATTCAATTCAGTGAGCAGTACTGGCCCCAGTCTGTATGATGTGATACAGCAGCTGACAGGGAATCAGAACACAGATCAGTATGTCTTTCCCCAGTGCAGGAGTTTCTTGCGGCCTAGAGAGCTTCAGCTCATGTTGCCACAATGCCTTCAGGCAATATGGTAGTAAAACTGAATGCTTTTGCAGTATTAAAGCACTGGGGAGGAGGAAAGAAAGCAGAATAAAGAGAGGGGGATAGAGTAACCTTTCCATTATCTATTTGAACTGATCCTCTTTAAGGGCAAGAGAAAAAGAGCATAAGGCAAGTCATTTGTCCCATACAAAGCATCTGGATTAGATGGGTTGAACAGGCTTGGAGAACCCCCATGGAAAGGAAAGTTATACTGCCAGACACAGATCACAACACTCACCTGACAGCTTGGTTTGGTAGATACTCAAAAGGACTTCAGAGCTTTTGGACAGGGATATTTTAAGTAATCTAAGATACTGCAGGATCAGAGGATAGTATCCTCACAGGGACAGCAAACTGATTAAAAGACAGAAATCACAGGGCATAGAGTAAAAGATCAGTTTTCACAGTAATGAAAGGTCAGCAGTGGAGTCAAACATTTGTGCTGGGGTCTATATTCCTGTTTTAAAAAAGGAAATAGTGAGGTGAAAAAGTATTAAGAATGAGGAGTGATAAGTGAACCTTCTAATGCTGAGTGACTGGGCATTGTAACAGCAAATTATTTCCAGCACAGGTCAATATGGTGATATACACACTGGGGGAAAAAAAGCAAGAATCACAGTTTTTCAAATGAAGGGAATGACTTGACTTACTCATCACTCACTAGATCCTGATGTGGTAATTGTTCTTTACGTAATTGTATCAGTAACAAAGCAAACTGTTGTAACAAAGAGATAATAGCACACCTCGAATCATTACAGGGGCCCTGTAAATACCCAAGTTTTGAAAGCAGTGAGGGGAGTGTAACTCCCTGTAGAACCAGAACAGCTTTGTTGCCCGTTCACACAAATGATCAGAGGTATCTGCTAGTTCCCCTGTACACAAGTAATTGAATTGTCTAAAACTGTACAGGTTGTTTGAGAGGTAACTGGGCTGAGGGCAGAGAATGAAAGAAACACAACAGAGATCAATAAAAGCTGAGTGGTCTGGAGAACAGCTGCAGCAGTTTAAGTACACCAAAAGTTTTCCAGCCTCTGCAGCTGCTGGTGAGGCTGGAGTGATGAAGGCTGCACTCCTGGTAGCAGTTCATCTCCAGCTGTGCCTTCCCAGCCCTCCAGCAGAGGTCAGGGAAGACACCTGGTAGCAGCAGCTCAAGACTACAGACAAGTTTCAGAGCCTGAGCTTTGCTTTTGCACATTATTTTAATGAATGCAGCAACTCCATTACCGGGAAAGAAGTTTCCAAGGGAGCTTAAATTGAATAGAATACAATGTAGAATATTTAGAGAAATATTTCTTTTTCCCCAGAATCTGGGCCAGAGTGCAACTTCATCACTTCATATATGGCACTTCAAAGCAGGAGAGAAGCAGAATGAAACTGCAAACAAAAAAATGGCCTTAACAGAAGAGATTGGAATAGGTAAAAAGAGAGATGAGTTTTACTTAAAGATCTTTCTGAGAAAAGTCACTGTGGAAGAGTATGTGCTGCATCTTAAGACCAGTTACTTTTACAAGTACAGACCATAGTTTTTCAAAGATTGTTGTCAAGATTTGTAATAACTAGCAGCTAATTTGAATACTTTAAATTGTTTAACCTGGAAAGACCAAAACAGAGTTCTTGACACCTGGTCTGTTTGTTTCAAGACTGCTCACTAATCAATGCAAAAATATTCCAGGACAGTTCCTCTTCCTATGCTCCCCTCCACCCCATAGGACAGGATTTCTGAGGAAAGGCTCATAACTTCAGGGAAAACAAACAAACAGACCTCGCTCTCCTCAGTTGTCAGACACCCTTGGCATTCATCACAGCAATCCAACACACAGTTTGTGTTAGAAATCTTCTGTGTTACACAGTTTATGAAACATCTGAGGAATATTCTGTATCTGATTTCAGAGGGAAACAGCTGGACTGAAAAAAAATTGCACATGACAAGTTGTAAATGACATAACTCAAATAGTGCACGTTTATTCTGAACGGTATTTCTAAAGAGTTTGAGAAAAACAAAAACATGCTCCTGATGTACAACAAGGGCAATGATATAGATTAAAAATGGACCATCTTATTGTAAAGAATTTGCTCCCCCTGCAGCTTAACTTGTAACATTAAGAATTCATCTGTAAACTGCATAACAGCATACCTTTGACTAAACCTTAAACTCAAGAGACCAGGGGTGGTCTTAGCCAAATTAATCAGGAAGCAGTTGCAGATTCAAAAGAAACATCCAAGTCAGCAAACACTTTACAAAACACAGACTTTGTGCATAGCAGCTGACCCTGGATTACAACATGGGGAAGAATAGAACAATTTGGGGAAATCAAATTTTTACTAGACACAGGGCACCATCAAGATTTAACGAAATATCACATAAGTTTGTTTCAATCGTAACAGTATGTCATATTTAGTTGGCAGGTTTAACCATTAGCTGCATCATGTAAACTCAGCCAGTTTCTGTATACACAAAATAAATTCTCTCCCTTCCCCCTCCAAAAAACGAGGGATCTCTCTTCTGGATGATTCTTTTTCTCCTGTACCATGGTTTCCTCTAGTAGGAGTCTTTTTGTAGATAATATCTTCATATTTAACCGACATAGGACAAAACCAGTTGCAGAGATTCAGGAATAACTTGTATATACACAATTTACACTCTAGAGCTGTTAGTCACCCACATTTTTCTTGCTAGATCTTCATCCAGAACAGGAAGTGCTGGTGTTTTTTTTCCCCACTGAGACTCCTAACTTTTGAAAAATTTACTTGTTCATAAGCTGCTATTTTCAAGCTAAAAGGATGCGCTGCTGCAGCAACAACCAAAGTCACTGAAGTTCTCTGCAGTAAGCCCATACATCACACAATTTCAGTGTCTCTGGGTAACAACACTAAGATACAGCATTCTCCTCCCTCCCTCACCATGGTTGATATACTAATAAAATACAAGTGTTTGTCATCCAGAACTACTGACCTTCACTTGCCCTTATCCATGTACAGGGAACAAAACTTTCTCTGAGATTCAGAATAAACCTTGTATTCAAGATTCAACAACTGTTTTCCAGGATTAATAGCCTGGGAAAAGGAGTCCTAGATTTGTGGTTACTCTCTCTTCCACCTCCTACAAAACATTTTATAAGAAGTTACAGTGAGGCAGGTCTGCTGTGGAATAGGAGCTTTAAGAATTGTTTTCATGGATACATTCATAGAATGATGGCAGCCCAAAGCAAAAAGAGACAGAAACAAAGGTTAATCCAAGTAAGTTCAGACATCAGACTCGTGTTTTTAAACCTGAAGGAAAACTGTCTGTGAAACACACTGATTTGTGGAAGCCTACGACAACAGCAAATCCTAAGAGTTCATATCCCCACACCCATCTACCCAACCCAAACACTTACCACTTAGTTCTAGAAGAATGAAGAGCACTTTGCTTGGCACCAGAGGCAGCTATGGTCTGAGTTACAGCTGTGCTGCACAAACATCCTCAAATACAATACTATCTCTCTCTCCCTCCACATACTTCTCTTGATTTGGTCTACAGATGGCCAGGGAAACTATGTTGGCATATGACAAGCTAATTGTGCTTCAATACACCCCCTTCTAGAAAGATGCTGGAACGGCCAATATAACCACTGTGAGCAGGTCCTAGCCCTACTGAAAATAAGCTTTTGTCAAAAACTAGGCTGCCTCTGGCCAAGGGAACCGTTTGCATCTTTCTAGCCAGAGTCTGCCACCGCATGTTGCAAACACAGGTGCTCAGGCCACGCAGACAGGCTGTTGTTAACGATCTGCCCATCCCCAAGACTCAATTAGTGCAAACCCAGTAAATTAAGTAGCTGTTTTCCAGCATAGGTCAGTCAAGATGCACTCCAACAAACGCTACATACCTCTGGGAAAGAAGGAGTAATTCCGTAGCAGCTCACGTAGTCACCCCCTGGGTATCAAAGACCACACAATGTGCAACGAGGGGTGCCATCCCTTGCCTCACCACAACTCTCATCTTAGAATCCTTGGTTCCCAAGTCACCCTCTAATGACTGGACAGCACCTACTAACCAGATGTGTGCTGCAATGCGCACTATAGGTTGGAGGCTTTCAGAGTGGATGAATTCAAGATGCAGATTTAAATTTTAAAAAGCAAACAGGAAAGGAACGCAGTTCAGCATCTTCTTGGGGGATGGGGCAGGTTGGTGTTGTCTCAGCTCAGTGCACTTTCCCAGGTGCTTGGAGAAGAGTCCAAGCTCAAGTTGGTATTTATATTGGCATACATAAAATCGCTGGCAACAGTGCGTAGGAAAGGAGCACGAAAGGATGCAAAGCAGAGCTTAGTACAGTTCACTGTAGCCTCGAGTTTACAGTACTAGGAAGAAGACAGTCAGCCTATTTTCCAAACCCATAAAATGCTCTAATATATGCTGCTTTCTCTGGTGCTCCATGAACACCCTCCCACAACAGGAGAACTGCATTATTACTACTGAACAGAGAAAGGGAAAAATAATCTTCAAAGGAACAAACTGTGCAGTTCTTCACCACCTCTTCCCGAAGGAGCACATAAACACAGCAAGCCAAGCCAACCCCAAGCAAATCCAGGAGACCCCTGCAAAGCTATGTGACGAGGGTCAGACTCATGTCTGCCTTCTCTGCCTTGCTGCCTGGTTTCCTCAACCCTTGCCTCATCTCTAGATGTGTCACTACAGGTTTAGTAGCTGTAACAAACTGGAGACAGATGCTTGGTTATGTGATCAAAGCTGGTAAGGTGGTCACAGTCACTTTTACTATCCCAACACCACAGGTAAAACTAACTCTCAATGAGCCCTACAGCATTTCACCCATTTTTAAAGCAAGGGTCTTGCCTCAGGATTCATATTTTTACAAGGTTACTCTTGCCAGCACCAGATATAGCTTTTACTCTGGTAGAAGTCTGCTGGGAGTTGGGTAAATGAAAATAAGAAAAAACAAAGACCACTCTAAACTCTCCTCTCAGTCAGTTAAGAAGTGTAGCACCAGCTTGGGTGAGGAGTATTTAAAAAAGCATTCAAAAAGATCAGCCCAGGCAGAGTGAAAAGGTATGGTAAAGTAGCCCACCCTTCTCAGCAAAAGATGGAGGAAAAAGCCATACTCAAAAATATTGGGAAGAACTAAATATACTTTTCTGAGGCAGGGGGGATTAAGAGGAAGAGTGGGAAGTACTGAAGTAACATTCAAAGGTTGGGGGAGAGTAAAGTACCCTGTAGGTTATAAAAAACACGATAATGTAGGAGTCAAAGGACAAGATATTGCTTTGCCTTTTTTCCCCCCATTGGATTTACATTCTGCTTACTGAAAGAGTAATTCTGAAGGAAACTTGTCATCAGGATAACCTGCTCAAGCCCTCCACACCTCAAACTTATAAGAGATCTGCACACTTTTTCCCACCCCAACAGAAAACAAAAAACAAGCCCCCTCAAAAAGAACCCCACCAGAAAGGAGAGCTCAAAAAAAAAAAAAAAAAACCAAACCCAAAACCAACCAAAACCCAACCCCAAACATGATTGGACAATCCTTGGAAGAAGCATTACATTTTGTTGGAGAGAGGTCAAGAAAAAAAAAATTAAGATGAAGCGGTGGAGTAAGAAACAAACAAACAAACAAACAAAAAAAGCCTAAAAAAAAAAAAACAAGAGGCCTCTCTTTCCTTATTTGGCGACAAGCAAGTGCAAGAAAGTGTCCGCTGGGGTTTTGTTCAGTTGTCGGTCTTTTGCACATCTGCATTCTGGCCAAGACAAGGGGCTTTGAGGTTTTTCTGCAGCACATGGGCATCTGCGGGCTCTATCCTCTTGTAGTAGTTTTTCTTCGTCTCAATGATCTCAAAGCCAAACTTTCTGTAGAAGTCAATTGCGGACTCATTGCTGATCTGGACATGCCTGGGACAGAAGGGAGGAGAGAGCGACAGGTATCAGTATTCTGCCTCCACACCCAGAACGGTCAAAGACAAGGTAAGAAAAGGAGCTACCTAGCTCCTTCTAGCTGTTCTAGCTGTCTAAAGACAAGAAAAATGGTGTAAATTGAGGACTGGAAATTCTGCTCTTCCCAAATCAGTTCTGAGCTAACACGCAGCTCCTGGATGGCCCATGGCAACCAACAGCAGTAAATGTTTCCCCTCAGTAAAGCTCTTTTAAGGAACATAAAATAGCAGAGAGACCCTAAAGCACTACTACCTCAGTAATTACAATTTTTCTTAATCTGGAAATGGCAGATATTTTGTGGAAATACATAACAGAGTTTCACCGTAGGGCCAACTTTAACACCCTGTAGTAAATACTTCTCAGATGACCAAAGGAGTTGTCTAAGTGGTGATCCCAACACACTGCAACATAAAACTGGCAATTGTGTACACCTTGCTCACTTCTAACTACCCCTCTCTCCTCACAAAAAAGCTATGGCAGCACAAAGAAGCCTTATGGATTTACAAAGTCCTTTCCCCTTTCTTGCCCCTTTCACCTATTTCCCTTGAGTTTTACAGACTTTGCAAGCAAATTTCAAGAGTTCAAGGCCTCCAACACTAACAGGCATCAGTTCTTCATCCTAAGTGACTAGGACATCTATTTGCACAAGTTTCATTTAAAAAAAGAAAAAAAAGAAGAAAAGAAAGAAAGGAAAAAAAAATGTTTGGCTCAAAAGGCATTCATTAAACACTCTCAAAATTCAGTGGACACCACACAAACTCATGAATCACTTTGTCATGACAACATGCTGAATAACCATAGAACCAAAGCAACTCTGGAAGCAACAGCAAAACAAAACAAAAGATCTCAGTGTTAAGCCCAATAAGCATCAAATAGCTAAAAGGAAACTTCATAATAATGACAAATTTAGGCACTGATGTTAAGCTGTATAAATAATATATTCACATAGAATACGCACAAACACCAGACACAGTAATAAAATCAACAGGCCACTAAGAGAACTTTGTTATGTCCAGTTTTCAGGGCTATTGTTATCCCAGAATCCTTATTCTGGGAAGTGTAATGAAGGATTATGAAGGATTTGGCTTTTTGCATTAAAACCAGCAAACAGCCCCTTCGCTGTGCACACAGTAATGTGCAAAAACGAAAGCCCCTGTCCCATTAGCAGGCATCTGAGAGAGAGTTCATTACCACTTGTGAGGCAGGAGAGCAGGAATACAAGCCAAAAGCAACCTTACTCAGACTCCTCTTTAAAACACATGTTCCTCTTACAGAGATGGCACAAACAAACAACAGTAGAGGACGTGAAAGACTTTGCACCTCCATGGTAGAGGTGGACTAAGCTTGATACCATTGATACCATATAGTGGTATCAGTGTATGAAACATTCCTCACTCAGCATCTTCAGCAGTCCTGGCAAGAATTCAGGGTGCAGTTCTGTGCAGCACAAGTCCATCCATACCTGCTGTGGGATTATCCCTAGCAGTGCATCATGCTTGTGGTGGTGTAAGCAGGCAGTGATGGACAAGGAAAAAGCTGGCTCAGAGGAGTAAGTGATCAGGCCAAAAACTGCATCAGCTCATTTGGTAATTGCATGGACACCAACGCACAGGAAGAAGTGTGAAGCCAGCAGCAGAGGAGAAGCATGGCTTTGGCACCTATGGATTACAGGTTCTATTTCCAGGGGGACCTATTAGGATGGCTCTCCTCTACCCCAGTGCTTGTTCTCTTGTCTGCATCATGCCAAGTGCTTGTGCAGTTGATTAAAAAAAAAAAAGAAAAGAAAAAGAAAAATTCCAGAAAACCTTCCCCAAACCCACACTAAACCTAAAAACAATACCCAGAAACAAAACTGAAAACAGCTTCCCCAGCTGGGTGAGGGCACTGATCTAGTTTATTGTGTTGCTGCACAAATAGCTGACCTGTCAGTGTGCAGGAATGGGAATAGCAGTTTGGCCTTACTACTGAATGTAAACTCTCAGTGCTTGCAAGCATCTCAGATCTGATGTTCTAACCCACAGAGTGCTGTCACAACAGACAGATGGCAAATGCATCAAAACTGCATGCAAGACTGAAGGCGACACTGTAGGATAAAAATAAAATCCTTTGTAAAAAGATTTTTTGGTCATACAGTGTAATTTTGCTCTAGAACATCATTTTGTAACTAAACTACTTTCAAATTCAGCAAACTTGCAAAACCCTTGTAAAGCAAGCAAGCTTTTGGTTTTCTCAACCATCACACAACAAGCCCAGAATATGACCCCTAGCTTTCTTGCTAGAACTTAAAAGATTTTGCATGACCCCACTGAAATACATACTAAAAATGCTCTTGGATCTCCCTCCCTTTGCTCCTGTATCTACTCAGAAAATGCGTGGGTGTACCTTCTTTACTTACAGATAGATGTTGTCAAAAGTGCCGTCTTTTTCACAGATGTTTAAGACATGATTCAACATTTTAGTTCCTGCCAAAAGGTAAACAGATACTTCAGAAAACCAGAAGGGCACAATTAAGTACTTAGCTAGGTGCTTTCTTGAGGAGAGGCAGGTTAACTGTAGGTAGACCAAAATGATAGAGCTTGTGAGAAGTAGGAAAGGCAAATAAAACATGATGTGCAGGCATTTCACTGTCTCTCTGACTGCTCAGAAACTTTAATTCATTGTTGCTTTGAAGAAAATAAAAAACCCCACAACAGCCCAGAAGCATATTTTAATACCAGCTTCAAGGTGTCAAACTCACCTCAAAAAACGGTCAAAACAATGTATAAAGCAGTGAGAGCACTGGTAAGTTTTTCTACCAAAGACCTAGTAAAATAATTTAAAATAAAGTTATCTTTTCATTCCAGTTTATCAAAGCAAATGGGTTACTGTAAGGTCTTGATTAATCTGGCCTACGTATTTGCAAGGTAGAGCAAAGAACAAAATGCAGTATAGACAGAAATCAGGTACTACCGCTGAGTAGCAATGATCAGTAGTGATAAAGACAAAATAAACAGAAAAATCATACATTTAGAAGAGTGAAGGGAGAAGCCAATGAAGGAATGTGGTACTCCATTTATGTATGACTTGCATACTGGCTACATACTGCTAACAAATTACTTCATCTCTCCGCATCAATTTTCACATCTATAGAAGCAGAGTATTTACATCATAGTATGATAATATGGTTAAAATGAAAATAATCTGAAATCCTGAATTAAAAAATTCTACAAAAAGTCCATTTCTGAAAGGCAGGGAAAAAAGAGCACATCATAAATCATACTCTTTCCCCCAAGTCCCTTCCAAAGAAACCAGTGGTCTGAAAGTGCACTAACTTTTAAAAACCTGAAAGCACATCTAGAATGCTGCACAGCAACCTGGTTTCTCTGGTGACTCAGATACAAAAGATCCTCCTTACCTATTCCTAGCCTTCGGTAGGGTGCCAGGCATCCAAGTGTCATGATGTAGAGTCTCTTCTGGTTCTGGGAGTGATCCACCCTACAGCACACTGCTCCCACTGCAATATCATTGAAATAGGCTGCCAGGGAGAGAAACAAAGGGTTATCAGTCACAAATCTCAAACTGTACATACAGGTCCTTCATTTACGCCCTTGATCTTCCTTCCTCCCTCCCATCCCGCTAATTCTCCCATCCAGATAAAATATCATATATTGTGGATTCACACTTGAAGTTACCAGTGGAGCTCTAACACAGTGGATGCTTACTACTATTCAAACCAACCAGCAACGACATCAGGAGGTAAGCTGGCAGCACACAATTGTTTTCTGCTGAAACAGAAAACGTGCCTATTCCCAGTGGGATGTAATCTATTTAGAACACAAACCCTCTGAGGTTGGGACTGCTGCTTTTTTTGAAGTTCCCAAACAGTTATTTTTCATGATGTAAACCAACAAAATAGAAGGAGCTGCTGTTCAAAACCGTTACGGACAGCAATGATGAGCACTTCTGCCACCATAGCCCACAATTACTGGCAAGAACACTTGTACCTAATTTGGCTAGTTCGCCAACCTCCAGTACATCCTTGTAGAACTTGTCATTGTAGCTGACAGGAAAAATGACCTGGTTTAGCCTCTTCAGCTGCTTAATGTTGTGTGGCGTCACATCTCCCAGCTCGATCCGGCTACTGGAACAAATCAAAACACGCTTAACATCTGACACACTGCAAACTTTTTAAGGACACAAAAAATAAATCATTTTATTTATGCGTAGAGAACTGTCCCACCTAATCATCAGTTCAATACATATTTGAACTGCCATGTCCAACCCATACAATTAAGTCTTACGTTGGTGGCTGATATAACTCCCAAACCTAATTTCAGTGGGTACCATACAGTCAGAGATTTCTCAGGCCACACTTAACACTAATGTACCGTAGGGCACGTGTGGTTTCATTGGGTGGGAGACAGGAGAACACAAATCCCTGCAGAAGTATTAGCTTTAACTTTATACTGCTAATTTTCCCACTGATCATCAAGATCACAAGGGCAAAGAAAAGAAAACCCCAAAGAAAATAGCAGAGGAACAGAAAGCTAGAATAGAGACCAAGGAAATGAAGTCCTTATCCATGCTTCATAGACAGCCTTAATTTTACCACCTAGCAATACAAAGCTTACGCTTAGACAAAGTCACTACTAGACATATTTCTCTAAAAAACAACAATGCTGTGTGCAGCAAACATATTAAGCCTGTTAATATGCAAGTGTGCCCCTCTCAAGGTGGTATCTGCATCTACTATGATCATCTCTGATGTAATCCTTCCTGCTGACTGAGAGCAGAATCACAACTTTAAAATATCAGTACTGAATTATACTGAGAACAAACAGACCAAGTTTCTCTCTTTTCTAATACTAACTTCCTGACAGAAACACTATATACACAGAAGCAAACCTAAACAAACCAAAGAAAAATAAATAAAGAGATCAGCTGCCCCTAGGTGAATGTAAGCAGTTTTAACAAGGACTACAAGAATGAAAAATAAAAACCCCAAGATAATCAAAATCATTTCCCAAATGGTCAACAGAATAAGAGGGCAGGTACAAAGCCAATACACATGGAATTAGAAATGCAAAGAATTCTCAGTTCACCTCAGCCCTGTTTTTACCAAATACACATGGGCAACTAGATTGTTTTCTGCCCAAACAGCAGGAGAGACACTGCTCGCCTTTTAGAAAAAAAAATCAAATTCCATTTTCAAAGAAGCAGCTTTGTACATCAGGCTTGAAGTTCATTCTAGTAATGTGCTGCTTTCCATCTCCAATGTCTCTTGTGCCTAGGCAGGTTGTTTTTCAGGTAGGTTAATCCCTAGGACACAACAGCACAAGTTAATTTAAATAACACAGTGACGCTAAGAAGATATAATAACCAACAACTTATTTTTCTTTAAGAACTGCAGCAAGCAATGCAGAGTGTAATCTGTCTCTGTTTTATTTACTGACCTTGGTTATACAGAAAAACCCCCTTAAATGATTAATACTCCAGATACCAGTTTTAGTTGTCACTACCAATGATGGGTGATAAATGCACAGTGCTCTCTGGGCATTGTAGTGCAGCCTGAAAAACTATCAGAAAAAGCTACAGGAACGGAGTCTTTAACGTTTACTTCAAGAATCATAACTTACCTTCACACCTACTTTCTCTTTTTACAGCAAAGAATACAGTTTTCAGTTCTGCTGAGATATCAAGGCTCACCATTGCCCGCTCTCCGGCATGACACAATCACCCTAGTGTTCCCCACAGAAGCTAAACAACTTGTAAGTAGGGCCTATCTTTTAGAGGACCACCAAGCATAAATGGACAATTGACAAGTTTGTAATTCTCCATGACATTAAAATGTTTGAGTTACTACTTTGAATTAACGGATGGCATTTACACATCAACTTGGCTCACTCCAAAGTTTAACCTTTTTGTCACGCATTTGCCAAAGAGATTAAAAAGCCCCCTGATTTCAAGCATCTCATGTCAGTATGGGTTCTTGCAAACTCTTCCAGGCAGCTCCTCATCTACCTTCCCCCCACCACACTGCACATGTCAACCTTTTTCCTCCAATTGCAAAGGCAATTGCTAAGCAATGAATCCTTGCAGTTTGTCCTCGAGCTCTGCTCACTTGTACAGCCATCTCCTGAGAGACATCTCACTACATGGACAGTATGTTCTCCAACAGTGATTTCAATAATGACAGAAGAAGCAAGAGACTCCATATTCTTGCATTTCATCCATGTCAAGATACACAGGCATACTATAGGCAAAAACAAGAGGTTATATGTCTAAAGTTTCTTGCTATAAGCCACTACATTGTGCTGAAATAGTTTGCAGTATCTCTTTTCTGTGAGTCCTACCACAACCACCCCTTTGTTTCACAGCCTTTTCCATCTTCTAGATTATTTTTGCTCTCAGGATGCCTTTCTTCATGTTTGCCATTTGTGTGAGTCCCTTTGATAATGCTATTTCAACACACAATAACTTCTGAGCTTGTAAGGATGATCTCCTCACACCACAGAAGTTATCAGATGATGGAGAAACTGCAATGCTTGCTTTATGCCCAGCTGTTCAGCCTAGCATGGCAGGGCTTCTTCAGGCACACAGAAGGCAAGTTGTGCCCTTTTCTAATCCCAGCCAGCAGTGCTGCTACTTCTTCCTCACAAAAGGCAGGAATAAAACTGTGGCATGTCTGTTCCTGGGTATATTTCTGTCTGTTAGAGAGTTTTGCTGGAGCAGAGCACCTCAGTAATCTTGCATTAGAAGGGAAGAGAAGACTGAACAGCCTCTTTTGTTGCCATCTGCATCAGAGTGGAAACCAAAGGGAGCAGGTCTCAACTGCCCGGGTAGGCCAGATTAGCTGCAGTGTAGGAGGTCAGTGAGAGAGGAGACAAATCTCACACTCATATTTAGTCATTGAAAGTCTAGACCTCTTCTCCAAATAATATATTAACCTTGGCAATACTTTTTTTATATCAATAGTTCCAAGCTCCCATAGATCAGCAATGCTAGCATGATGAACTCACAGCCAAGTGGTGAACTCACAGCAAAGTTGTTATACAGGAGGTCCCTTTTGATACTTGAGCAAAAATCTCTGACATAGACCATCATCAGCTAGTGCATTTTCTAATATTATTTTAAAATTAATTAGTTACTAATGAAACAAATGAGGCATTAGAAGGCAGTCACTGTGAAATATTTATGATGACAGTGCAGCAGGACATAGATATATTATCACAGGCAGCCAGGGCAGGATGTCTAAGAAAAGACCATGGCCAGAAGACAAACCTTCACCAAGAAGGTTTCAGACAGACAATAAATATAAATAAATGCAGAAGCAGAGTCCAAGGCTGCTGGTAGCTGCTGAGCCAAGACATCGCCTCTGAGGCTGGCATCAGGCCAGAGAAACGAGTTCCAGTAGTAGGTGTCTAAAAGACACTTGTCGATAGATTTCCTAGAGCCCTTAGACTTCCCCCCTCTATCTCTCACCACTTGCCACATTCACTGCTGCCTCCTGCCATCTCCTGCTGCCTGCCTCCTGTGCTCTGTCACTAGCTGGTTCCTCGCTGCTTGAGAGTTGCACCAGGGCCAATATTTTATCCTGGAGGAAAATATGAAAAGGGTTTGAGAAACACTGCAGGAAGCATAAATCAATATGCTAAATACATCTGCTTAAATAGTATGCACTAAACCCATAAATTACTTTAATGTATAGTACTAGTTGATTAAATCAGCACCACATCTATTACGCACAAAAACATTTAATAAGCAAACTAAATGAGGATGTGGAAAGGAAGACCCACATCATGAGAGTTTATCATTTTGCCTGAGGACAATGTGGCAAAAGTGCCACTGTGGCCTTGAGTAAAATCATGGGAAAGCTGGCACTGCTGCCAAAAGCAGCAGTCTTGCTGTCCCCAAGCCACACATTCCCGTCTTCTTTTTGGCACAAACATTTGTGCAACAATGTGGTGAACCAACACCAATTAAAACTAACCTAGCCAAAAAAAGAAAAGTTTAGTTTTAACCCACATCAGTCCCCTGACTGGGTTCACCACACAAAGTCTTCTGCCAGCATAAAGAGAAAACAAGTTGCCAGAGGCAGAACTTGTTGGTTCTTGAACAGAAGTGCCAGCCTACCCCAGTTTAACCTGGAAGCACTGTGCAAGAGCAGCACGGGGATGTAGATCTGTCAGTACACCTGTGAACACAGTACAATGTCCAGCCAATACAGTGCTACACTTTATCATTTACAGAACAACATACCTTTAAGGATTTTAAAAAAACTATTCCAAATATCCAAGTCAAAGCACCTGTAACAAAGGACACAAAATGATCACTCCCTTCCTTTCACTGGAGTAAAGCAAATACCTTTGTGGGGCTTTTTACTTTTTTTTCCTTTCCTTTTTTTTTTTTTTGTTAGTTTTTTTTTATTTTAACAGCTAGTTACAACTAGACCTGCTTCTTCAAGCTACTTCTCAGCCAAATCGGTAACATAAGTTTACCTTGTCAGCTAAGGTCTGATTAGGCCAGTCCTATGCATTCCCACTCAGTAGAGGTATCAGAAATACCTATCCTCTGCTGTTGCAAAGAAAAAAAATAAATTATGAGCCCAAATTAGCAGAACATAAAGATGTGTACAGAGCCTGAAGCATCCAGAAGAGATATGCCCTTCCCTAACAGATTATTTGACTCTATGATGCCAATAATATTACTAAGAAGATATACACTACTGACACCCTACAACACTACTGACACCCTACATCTCAAACGGCACTCCATGGAGCATGCAATAGTCAACTGTACTCCATCTTAACTTCTGGAACAAGTTAACTACCCACCCCAAGCAACTATTTTTAACATGGCAGAATGAGGGACTCCTGGGTCATCATGTCAGGCCTCTTACTACTACAGTGTTCTACAAATCCATACCCTTTCCTTGACGGAATAACAGCCCTCTGAAGCCACTTAAATGTCTTCCACTGTAAGGCTGTTCCCAAGATACCATTACTCTCATAGTTAGGCTTTCTTCTGATTTCCATCCTAAATGCACTCAAGCCTACCCATATGCTGTCTGTAGATGATGGGTACCAATAATGTCCATCACACGTGCCTTTTCAGAGAGTTATGATCTCTTTATGCTTTCCTTCTTCTAACCAAAGCCAAGCTCCTGACCTCCTCTAAGACTGGCTCTCAAATCCCACTATTCTCATACTAGCTCTTCTTCACATTCCTTCAAATTAAAAGTTAATTTTCCTTAAACACAGCTAATCAAAACTGCTGATAGCACCCCCAAACACTTCCTATTGTCTTGTATAATGGCAATAAGTTTTTCTTGTCTCTACCAGAAGCCTTTTCCTGACATACCACAGAATCAGAGTATTCTGAGTTGGAAGGGACCCACAAGGATCTTTAAGTTCAACTCTTAAGTGCCCATACAGGGATTGAACCCATAACCTTGGCATTGTTAGCACCATGCTCTAACCAATATCCTAGGATCCTTGCATTTCTCACAACTGCAACATTCTGTGACTTGGTTACTGTGGAAAAAACACTGAAACTTCACTAGTAAAGGGAACTGGTTCCTGCTGCATAAGGCTGCTATCCATTAAAAGCTCACAGCAACACTGCCTAGCGATGTTAGAGCAGAAGTGAGGAGTGATCCACAAAATCCAAATGGAAGTGTGACTTTAGTGAGGTGACATGCACCAGTTACTGAAACTGGATGCATGCCCAGAACATTGGCATTAACACTTCTGCTCTTGCATGCCAGTGCCCCAGTATCCTTCAGGCACCAGCTAGAAAAAAACCTCACACTTTTTGTAGAAACAAATGCAATTCCAACTAGTCCCAATGCAGTTGCATTCCTCTACCTGAAGCTTACTACAGGCCTGTTATTTAAACACAGTCTATTTTTCCTATAGTGTCTTGAATTTATAATGGTGGAAGTAACACAGTCTAAACGAGACACTAGTGTTACTTATGCTAAGACTGCCTTTTGCTGCTCAACATATCCCAAAGGAGAACTGCTACACAGAATGACAGCTCAAGAAACAGCCAATTTCCAGAGTTACACTTCAAGAGGAAACACAAATTCAGTTCCAGGGAATATCGAGTGCTGAATACTAGTTTAGAATGAACATCGGGGAGAAAAAAAGGGGAATCTTGAGTTTCTTAATGCTGTAGGAATCTCAGTCTCATTCAACTTTAAATAGTGCAAGTCTCTCCCCAGAGGGATGTGCCTGACTGAAACAGATCTCCACGCAACTGATAGCTGGGCTCGGCTTATTGAAGGCATCTGGTGTGCTAAATTTAGCAGAGCTGTATCTGAAACTCGCAAAACTTACTGAGGTACCCTCAGTCAGGAGAGGGAGCGCAGAGAAATGAGCTCTAACAAATTAAGAGGACTTCAGAGGAGGTTTGTCACCTGCTAAGCAGCCAGCTAAGCTTTACTGCTTCTATTCCGGCTTCCAAGTCAAAGCAGGAGTCTAGACAGGATAATCCACTCATAAAATAAAACCAAACCAGAACCATGAAAGCTATAGACCTGAAGGGTGTGGCTTTGCTTAGAGTCAACTCCAAGGCCAAATGAGCCTCTCCAGTGTTTTGGGTTCTGGGATCACTGGGGGTTTTTTGGTTGCTTTGTTTTTGTTTGGGTTTTGTTTTTTTTTTAATAGATGAGCTGTCTCACCAGGCACACAAGTTAGTCTAGTTCTTGTGGGCAGACCAGCATGTTTTCAATTATCTCCAAGATCTGTGGGCTGTATATCTACTCTGCTTCACTTGTCAGGAAACCAGAAGGATATGTACAAACCTAGCATGGAAAAATCTTACCAATTTGCCTCTGAGTCCCCCTGATCTTCTTTAGCCCCACTTACTACTGAAAACATGTATTTGCACGACACCTGATACTCTGCTGGAAGTTACTCCTGGCTGTATGCTGGCCTGCAGAAGGGCACAGTGATGTACAGAAGAAAGGTAAGCAATTTTAGAATCAGAATTATCAGAAGACTTCATTCAAGACTTGTAATTCTAATGGATCTCACTGTGAACAGGTTTCACTGTCACGCATCATTATTCCCCAAGACACACTTCAGATCCTCCTTGCCTCCCTCATTTACAACAAAAAACAAAACAAAACAAGAAAAACCAACAGCAAACCCATAGCACATTACAGTCAAGTTTCTTCATTTTATTTGGATATTTCATTCTGCTTCAACCTAGAAAACCTGACCACTTACAAAATACTGGCCAGTCTCCACATGCAAGAAGCAAAGTTATGCAATAATAGCCTCACAGTTTTTCCAGCTCAAAAAAGTTCTTTAAGAGTTGTACTAGACCTCAAATCTAGGCTCAACCATGATCTCAAAAAAACAAAACCAAACCCTCTCCCGCCAAAAAAAGACAACCCTAAAGCTAAAGTAGCAGCACAATCATGAAGCACCTCAGCTACCTAGATTATGCAAGTGCAAGGGGAGGTAGGGAGGTCACTTCAACAAGTGTCAAATAAAAATAAACTTTCCCAAGAAAATTAGAAGTTATCTCATTCTGCATCTGGATACAAAAACCAGGAATCACCATGCCCGGCTGACAGAATTTTCAAACTCCAAAATATCAGAAATAAATACAGCTGGTCTACAACAAAAAAGCAGCCATACATATATCATTTTGTTGCCTATAACACACTGATGCTTCAGAGCACCTCACAAGGTCAAGGCCTAGATTTTAACTCTGCCTATCCCAGGTACATCAAAGTCAGGTGAAAGAGGAAACAACTTGCCTGTGATCATATAGCAGATAAAGAGCTGCCAGAAATCCCAGCTCTCCATTGCTCACCTAACCATGTTTCCTTATTAGTCAAGTAAGCTCACAGGAACATTCAGATTTTGATCCATGATTGCAAAGCAGTACTCACTAGTTTGAAAAAAGCTTTGCTCAAAAATAATATTGTGTCTCTGTTATCTATATCCTGAGATATCTTATAGATTACTGCCCTTTTCCATACCCTTGGTGTCCCCAGATACAAAAATTATAACCCTCACTTGCCTCCCAGGAGATCGTGGTCCTTCACTAATTAGTGTTCATGAAGTACCTAATGATCATCAGGAAAGAACACAGGCTTACATTCAAATTCAAAATAGAAGTGATGCTGGGTTTACAAAGTACCTTATTTACATAAATATAGCTCGAGGGCACTTCTAGTATGTACATTAGACAACAAACATTGAATTGACATATCAGGCGAAAATTATTTTTCTGCTTCACACAGACTATTTCTGTAGGTCACTGAAACACCTTTTCTCACAAATGCCTGTGTCCATTAGAACAATTAAAAATAAAGTCGGGTCATTATGAGTTTCCTGCCTTTGGATGTCAGTCCCAGAGCTGGTGGTTCTTTTAAGGTGTTCAAATCACACATTATATTAATAACATACTGTGAAAAATTAACAGAATGTGCTATCAGTTTGATGTGCCTACCTTAAAACACTTCTAAAGCAACAATCATTGTAAGCACCTAACTTACAAGCAAAACCAGCTATTTCCCCCCCTTCCCAATTTTCAATAAGAAAGAATTGCTCTCAAATGAAAATTTGTGCTAAAGAGCTAAAACCAAACAAGCCTCCTTTAACTGCAATTTTCAACCTAATTTGTGATCTTTACTGACAAGTAATTTCAAGTACCATGTAGAGAAAACTTTCATAAGCCTTCAGTTGCTGCCCTGGGTCTCACCCCTCACCCCATACTCTCAAGAGAACATAAATACAGTGCTCAGATGGTGGAAGTCAGAAATTTTTCAGGGTTAGAGATTCTAGTCTGCTAAGGGCCAAAGATCACATGGAGCCTGGAAAAGAACAGGGAGAGGGAGAAGGAAGGCCAAGTGAGCTCAGAAGTACTTCATGCATGAAGATCTTACTATGCAGTACAGTATTTTATTTTCAATTAACTAAAGAAAAAAAACCTCTGCCCCTAGGAAAATTCAAATATCCTAATCTTAGTCACCTAGTATGGGAACTGTTGTGGAAACGGTTTTAGCTCAGTTTTCTATAAAGCCTTATTTAATGTCCTTTCTGTAATGAATTAATTCAATGTGCTTTGACACAAATACACAGTTATCCCATTTCAATGCTGTGCTTCTCCACTCTCAGGTGTTCAAGTTCAAGAGTCTCCAGCTAGTTAGTCCAAGTCTAACTAGTTTCACTAAGTATTCTTCTGTGCATAGACTGCTTCCCTCTTCCCCTTTGCTTCCAATCTCAAATCCCCCTCCTGACAAACTTCTGCTGCTTTAGAACTCCACATACACCACTTTTTTCCTTCCCCTCTTTCATCAGGGAGGAGAAAGTAATCCTGACATTGCCTGCCTCACTTAGAGAAGTAGGGATGCAAGGAAATACTGCACTTCTCTTATTGATTCCCAAACAAAGATCCAACTTCTGTTCTCTCCTTCACCTCCACTAGGTAAAAACATCTAGCGCCTTCTCAGATTATTGGGCTGAACACTTCTGATGGTTGCCAAATGGGCAGGCTCTTCAAGTTCTGAATAATTTCCACTTGGATAAAAGTATTTTTCTGGCTCATCCGTCACCCATTATTCCCCATTTCAGAAGAGATTTAATGTGGCAAAGGAGGATGCATCATTTCTTGTCCTCAGGAGATGGCAGCAGAGTCTGTGGTATTTGGTGATTAACTAAAGATACTATATTTTTCATAGAAGTGTCCCAAACTAGCAAGCCAATCTATATATTAACAAGCCACATGTACATGCAAAAAGAACTGAATGGTCAAACAGCACTCAAAAGCCAAGACTGGGTTCTGAAGTGCTTCAATAAAATGGCCACAACCCCTGCGTTACCTTCCTACCCTCCCAATCCTTCCTACTTCGTGGAATGTCTTAATCTGGTTATGGAATTAAACTCAAAAAGGGTAAGAGTTATAAATCAGGTTAAAGTCCCTATAATAAACCGTACTGAGTTTTTTATAAACTCATTTAGAAGCTATTAAGCCATTTGTAAGCATCCATATAGGCAAGGTCTAAATTTACCACCTATGAAATTAAATGCAGAGAGTATGGCTCACACTTGGACATTTCTAGGTTCAGAAAAAGACTAAAAATAAACAATGAATTTCAAGTTCAATTACCTTTTTTTGTCTCCAGTGCATATGACAATTCAGCAGTTTTCTCATAAACCTGGAACTTCCTCCCATATACATTAAGCTCAGCCCTGTGCCTAAGGAATGGAAGCAAATGTACAGCTCTGCACAAATTCCATCATACTAACTCAGGAGAGAAAAAACTCTCCCTGTTCTCGTGAGAAACACGCACAGCTTCAGGACCTTGAAAGGTTTATTTTGTGAATCCTGGCCAAACAAGCAGAGATACCAGTTTACCATAATGATTCCCTGTATTTTAAAAACACTAGCTATGTTTCTGTTATGTTCAGTACTCCTCAGCAGTGATGTCTCTCCTACAAAGGCAGCCAGAATAGCACTAGCCTGGAAAGCCTCTGGGTTAGGAAGGTCCCTGTGGCAGCAGATACCTGCTATGAAACATGCAGCCTTAAGGACTCTTCTGCAGCAAGTGAGGAGCCTTAGAAACTACAAAACCTGAGACATAACTGTAAACACATAAGAGTGAGAGGCACTCCTCCAGGAATTTCTTACTGAAAAGTAGTGGACCTTACTTTCTGAGGCAGTGCCTTAACACACAGCACTTTGCTCTCTTTTCAATCAGTTTTTCATCACGTGGCTCAAGCATGTGCTGCCACATGACAATCCCACAGGTGTTTCCCATCAAAAGTGGAGTTTGGTCAATGTGACAATGCACATGCACAGGATCACGGGCACTGGGCCCTGCCCAGAACATGCACTACGTGCTCAATGCATCTGACAGTCCTGTCACACAGTGGGTATGTGCATACAATGGAGCATGCAGGTCCTGCAGCACCCTCGTGTAATGTGGTCTTTAGGGAAGGCTGGATGCCTTCGTCTCCCAGGTTTCATCTGAACTGAAACAGCTCAGAAAGGTATCCTTACTTTAACATATCAACAGGTCACAGACAGCAATAAGCAAATGCTCGAGAATCAATGCAAGATTTTGTCTTCTCCTTAAAACCAGTAGCTTAAGGACTGTAACGAAAATACAAAAAAACCAAGAAACAAGTGAATCAACATCCTGAAAGCAGCAAAGTGCAGGGAGTATTATTTACATCTGCTCTACAAAAACAGCCAAATTACTACGCACAGTAGAACCCGAGTCCCTCCCACTGGTATTTTTCTTCATGCAAACCCAGTTCTAAAATAGATTTTCAAATTCCAGAACTAACAATAACAACATTTAGGAATACAATAAATGAAAAAAAGAAATGAATCTCTAGAGAATCATGAGGTTCACCAACAGAACAGTGAATTACCTCAGTTTCTCAAGCCACATTTCAGAAAAAGAGGGAAACATATGAGACTCTACACTGTTGAAATCATTCAGAAGGCGAAGACAGAGCGAACATAAAGCCAAGTATCACCAGTAAAACCAGGTGGGAGCTAATAGCAGTTACCAGTTCAGAAGCTGTTTAACTCACCAAATAAGAGAAAACCCACAAAATTTTAAGCAGCTGAGAAAGCAAAAAACTGTCTCTGAAACCAGAGGTCCTTAGTAGAGGAGGTCACAGACATTACAACCTGCTGTCCATTATTAACACATATCTATGTGCTATTTTGAATTCGGAGAGCTAAGAAAGAGGGCTGCAAGTAACACGCTTAGATCTGAATCCTATAGATCTGAAATTTCAAAACGTCAGTGAACTTGACAGTTTCTTCTTTAATTCTTTCTCTGCCCAAGCAGACTCTTCATAATTACAGCTGACATCATGTGTCTTAGCGCTCCCCAAAATCATCTCTGTCCTTTGCGGTGTGGGTTACAATGCAACACACACACTCCCAGAAAAAGTACTCAGATGGAGTCAGTTTGTTCAAAAGGACTTATCCACAATTTTGGATTCAATACTAAAGACAGACCAGATCCCTTCGAGCACATCAGTTTCTGTATATGGGGAATTGAAGCTTTAGATCTATTTTTAGAGCCATCTTCTGACAGTACTTTAGGGATCTTCACCGATCTTTGTAACTTGACAAACAATTTGGACTTGTTTCAAAGTACCCCTCTATAATTTATATATTCCTTTTGAAATATTCTCTAGTCCTTTGAGTCTCGCATTGTATTTAAATGGGGTTATTTTTCAATTTGAGTTCTGTTGGCGTATTTGCCTCTATTTGAAATTTCAGAGAACACCTGGATTCAATATGAGAATCTGCACAAGAATATGAATTTATTCTGCACAAGAACTTGCTGCGTGGTGCTAACAGTGTTTTGGCAAGACAGGAATATCTCTTCAAAGAGATGAAGAAGTACCAGAAAAGCACAGAGTACAGAGTCCAAAGAATAAGTCTTGAAGTCGAACCAGTGATAAAACTGCCTCTAAGTGAAAGTAAAGTAACAGAAACAAAGTTTGGTGCTCTGAAAGCAGAAGAGGGGTATGTAGGTTTTTACTCTATAGCTTTTTATTAAAAAAGTTACAAAAGGTAAAAATCTCCACAAAATGAGAACTCCTGAGCAGTGCAAGCACAGCCAGGCTCACCCCTTGAGGAGCACCACAGCACAGTGCACAGCTCTGGTTGTGACCTGCCAGGAGACCCCCATGGTTCCAGCTGGACATGCCCGGACAACCCTCACACATCCAGGTCCCAGTAACCCTGTCCCACAACTGACACAGGGCCAAGGCAAAGCTAAGCTGTAGCAAACAGCAGGACGGTCAACAAAGGATAAAAGGAAACCCAGTTCTGTCGGGAGCGCTGCAGAACAACAATCACATCAACTGCCACCTCTCCTGGGCTGATCCTGCTGCTGCTCTCCTCCCAAACTCCACCATCCTCATTACAAGGTGACTAAGAGCAGGGGTGCCCCGTTCCATGCAGGTGGATAAAGAGTTGTCCAATACCCCAAACACACCTATTTAGTGTGTCAGCTGAGAGTCAGTTTATTTGCAATCATCGCTGAGCCTCTTTCTACAGACACTTGTCAGCCCTCCACATGTCTGTAGCTGTTTACATGCTGTAAGAAACAGCTAAGACTCTGTTATCAAGCAGTCTTGTGTGACCTCACCCCAATTGCTAATAAGCTAAACCCCTTACCATTTCTTAGTAAAAGCTTAAGTGCTTCAGCTTCCATTCACTCTGCCTTAAGCTGCCAAACTGGAATAATAATACCCATCATTGCATAACACCAGTTTCAAGGGGACTGGTTTAATGCTCTTTTGAGAAGCAGCTGTGGAAAGCTTCCTTTGTGAGAATGAAGAAAGTGAGGAACAGGAGTGGAACGATCACATTTCATGGAGCTGAAAGTGATGCTGAAATTAATAAACATCAGGAGATTTAACCAACACTGAAAAACCTGTCCCAAAGTGACCTGCACAAGGTCAGACAGGTCATCTGACACCAAAGCAGAACTGAGAGTCTAAAGGCCTCCGATCACCTACTCAAACACGGCACCTCGTTGCCCCCACTGAGCAGGAAATCAGTGTTTCAGTCAACCACGCCTGAAATCTCCGGTTTTCGAGAGCCACAGAGAAGTGACGGCAGGCCGAGAGCAGCGTGCTACCGAAACGTGACACAGAACACAGCTCGTTTGTCATCCATCCACGCCGCACAGCCTCCACGTAGCAATTAAAGACTTAAAACCCGACAAAAAGTGCTAAAAGGACATTACACACAACAGCGCTGCAAAATCACACACACCCGAGGCTGGCAGCCTTTCCGCACAGACCGAGCGGCGCTTCTTCGCTACTGCCACACAACGACGGCAGCCCAGCCAGGCAGGGGCGAGAGCTGGGCCCGCATCCCCGTCCACTGTGCGGGTTCCCGGACACCGCAGGGCGGGATCCCCCCGAGCACGCGGAGCCGCCGCGTCCCGCGTCCCCGGCGCGGAGCGCCCGGAGCCCCCGCTCCGGCGGCGGCACAGCCGGGAGGGCGCGGGGGTTCCCGCGGGGCGCTCCTGCACCGCCGGCTCTTCTCCCTCAAGAGGGGCTCCCCCTGCACTCGCCCCCGCGAGCCCCGTCCCCGAGGGCGGGAGGGACGCGGCGACACCCATCAAGTCCCGAGGCGGCGGCACCGCTCGGCGCCCCCCGCCTCCCGTCCGCCGTGTCTGGCCCGCAGCGCCCGGGCCCGCCCCGCTGCCGCTCCCCGCTCTGCTGCCGGGCGGCCCGGGCGGGCCCGGGCCGGGCCGAGCCCCGCACTCACCCCTTCATGGTGCGTCCGCGGCCTGCCCGGCCTCCGCGCTGGCTGCGTGCAGGGCCCGGCGATGCGGGTGCGGCTCCGGCCTCGCCGTGCTCAGCGCGGGCGCCTCAGTCTCCTCCCGATCCCACTCCTGATCCCGATCCCGCTCCCGCTCCACATGGGCCTCCGCCCGCCCCGCCCCGCTGACCCCTCACCTCACGCCGCGCGCGCGCCCCCGCCCCGCCCGCCATGACCCCCGCCCCCCCGCGCGCCCCCACCGCGCACGCGCCTCGCCCCTCCCCCGAGGGGGAGAAGGAGGGGGAGGCCCTCGCGTGACTCGGGGGCGGGGCGACGAGGCTGCCACGTGGTGCAGGACGGCCAATCATCGCGCCCCGCTGCGCCCGGCTCGCCTTTGCCCGGAAGCGGCCTGGGCTGGGCAGGTGAAGCCCCGCCCGGAGTTGGGCAAGGCTCGCGCCGGGCACTTCCGGTGCGCGGCGCGGTCCGGCGCGGCGCATGCGCGCGGGGCCCGGCGTCAGCTGATCGAGTGCTGCCTTTGCCGCCGTCGCTGCCGGGGGGACTCGGGCGCATCGGGCGGATCGGGCGCGCCGGGTCGGCTCAGGTGAGGCGCTCGGGCCCTTCCCCAACCCTGCACCGCTCCCCTCGCCTCTCCCGAGGCGTGCCCTCAGGGCGTCCTCCTCTCCGGTGAAGCGGGGGCTCGGCTCCCGCCGCCCCGCTCGGTCCCTGCCCGGGAGCGGCGCGGGGTCCCCGCGGAGCCGCTTCCTGAGGCAGCGCGGCCCCGGCCCTGCCGAGCGGGTGTCGCCGGGCCCCCGGGCAGCCGACCTTTACGGAGCCACCGTGTCCCAGCGGGAAGGCGGCCGTGCGCTTCCCGGTCCTGCTGCTCAGGGAGATGAGATCTGGAAGCGAAGCGGCTCCTGAGTGAGAAACCTGCTGAGCGATCTCGCAGACGCCCAGTGAGATACCCCAGGGTTATTCCGGAGTCTCGTATAAAAAAGGGAAGGGGTGATAGTGGCCGGGTTTCAGTGCCGGGTCATCCCACCATCTTGAGTGGGTGGAACTGAATCTGTCTGTGCCTTGACCGCAGCCCGGCAGAGACGGAGCATCAAGGTTGTGGAGCAGGAATGCTGCTGCGGGCTTCTGACTGCAGCCCATTCCTAGCCGAGGAGCCCACCCGTTGTTTTGCGGTTGAATATACTGATGGCACATCAAATGCGATTCCAAATGCGATTTCCTGTAGCAAGTGAAAAAATTCTGGTTTAGGTGAGGTGTTCCAAACGGCGCACTTGTCATTCACTTAGAGGCAAGGAAGAAATGATACATGACTGGATGATATTGTACATGTTACAGCTGCCAGTGACATTGCAGTATGTGACGTGTCTAGATCCATCCACTCAATGCAGTTGCCCAAAGTGATGTGCTTTCTTAGGAAGAAGTAAAAGAAAGTAAAACCTCTCTTCCTAAGGCTTTACTGGCTTCCCTCAGAGAACTTGCACTCCTGCTGGGCATAAAAGCAATTTGGTGATACTTTTATTCATTGTAATGCAATACTTCAACAAAGTACACTGGCTATTTGATCTAGCATGGTATTTGAAATGCTAATACCACTTGATGAAGTGGAGAGGGGCTGGACAAGGACGAAAGCCTCCTGACAGACTGCTAGAGGTAATTTACTAGCCCACCCCTTGGTAGCACTTCAGCAAGAACGTGCCAAATACAAGCTGGCATTTGGTAGTGGAAGTTTGAGTAGCTGAGGCAGATCCTCAGTATACTGTAAATTGCTGTATTTGTGCTGACTTTGACACTGCAGATCTGCAGTAGCTAACGTTTGGCTTTTCTGTGCACCGTTTTAAAAGGCCTTTAAACGACCAGCAAACACAAAAATTTTAATTGTATCAACATTTTATTATTTTTTACTTAAGAGTGTGTGAAGTGAGGTCAGAGTCTACAGGTCTTTAAATTACCAAAAATAATGCAGCTTATTTTTTTCTCTGCCTGTCAGTTTCTTATGTGAAGTCTTCCAGAAAAGTTTTATTCTTTTATGTGGGAAACAAACCAGTTTTAATTTTGTAATCAGGTGGCAAAGCGTGGCATTCAGAAATACTAAGTCACCATGGTCATCAGTTTGAGAGTACAGGGAAGGAGAGATTAAGGCAACAGTGGAAAATGACTGCTGGCATCAGCTGACTGTTCGGATGGAGGTTGAAGTCTTGTGTTGCAATAGTGACATGCGATCTGTTTCCTGTGAATGCAGCCTTTTCATTTTCCAAATCAAGAATTATTTTCTACAGATAGTGATAATATAAGGGTGGAGCCATGAACAGTTAGTACTGTTTGCTTAACTCTTCTAGAGCATTAGATTAAATTTAGCCTTTATTTTTGGTCTAAGTATATATTTGCAGTTTTATACCTCATTAATCTTGACTTAAAGTCTGTGGGCCTCATTGTGCTTTTGTTATCTAAATTTTTTTCCCGGTATGACTTGGTGGATTTATCTTCCAGACTCACATGGGTGCTGGAACTGCCTGTTGTCATCCAAAGCTGCTACAGACTAGCAGGTTACTAAATGATTTCCCTGAAGGGACATTTAGAGGCACTACACTTTACCTCTTGTGTTGGGATACCATGACAGTGTCTCTTAGGGTTACTGAGCCCTGAAAATTCCAATTGATGGTTTTCCTTTGTGGTTTTAAATTGCATATTTGTGAGCTAAGGCCATGTTCCTGGTTACTCTTCTAGAAAGAGTAAAGGTCTGGTGTTGACCATAAAATGTTGAATGCTATTACTGGCCAAGTAGTAGTTCCCCTTTTTCTTTCTCTGTCTTTTTTAAAAAGCCCTACAAAACACAAGCCATGCAATAAACCAGTGCTACTTTGCCTGAAATTGTTTCTTGCCTCCATATTTGTCTCATTGGTTAAAAAGTAGGGGATTTTAGGCTTGGAAATACTGAGATATTGTTGAACAATGGTATCCACATGATTTGTTTTTTTTAGGCTGGAATTATACCAGGGAAAACAGACCATTTAGTCAACTGGAATATCATGCTCATTCATTCTTATTCAACATCTTGAAACATGTGACTTCTTTAACCTTCCATCTGGCAGAGAGAAATGGGGACCAACTCCAGAAGAGGAAGTAGAATGAATCTAAACTTTTAAACCTTTTTTTCCTGTATGGATTACAGTAGTCACCTAAAGGTCCAACATGCAAAACTGGCTTAGACTGGATCTTCTGGTTGTCACTGTTGTACCTTCTTTTATGTTATGAAAAGGTTTTTTGTTCCTCTTTGATATGTCTACTGCCTTCTCCCCTTTGAGAGTGGACAGCTAAACTTGTACTAAATTCTTGGATTTGGTCATCTCTCATGGCAGTAAGTTCTACAGTCTCAAAGATATGTTTTGTTTGGTTACTTCATTTCATCTGTGCATTCATTTCTCCTATTTTTGCCAAACTCTCAAGTTCAGCACCTCTGTGCCTTAGAACGGATGACCCTTTGCTGCCAGCTTTTTAGGCTTCCATGTATTATATGGCTTCTCTAAAAGACTTTGCCTTCCAAGGCTTGGCATTACTGAAATGATACACTTACTCTGAAAACCTGTAAGATGAATATGGCTAAATCCTGAAAGTCTTGGCCTAGCAGACCTTGTTGCTATCACTTAACCAGATAACAGAAGATGATCAGTTTTAGGTGAATTTATTTTCTTGCTTCATCAGCTTGACTACTCCTCTGAGTTTGTGTAACAGTAAATTTCAGTGTCACTGCTTACTCTCTTCAGAAGCTATTTGTCTGACAGTGGTCTAATACATGCATGGTGCCTCTGGACAGTTCTATTTTGCCACAGTTATGCTTGCTTACCGGAGTGGTTTGCGGTTGTTCATGGAAAAGAGAGGTGGTCTGGATGTCAGCTGTGATGCTGGTCTGTGTTCTGTGCCTTAAGCGTGAAGAGCAGTCCTGTTGTGGTTGGGATGTCACGTGTGAGGAGGTGTGGAAAGGTTATGGGAAAAGCCATTGACTTTATAGAGAGAAAACTGTGCCTGTACTGGAATAACTTACTATAACTGGCCAAAAGCTTTCGGGTATGCAAGTTTCATGTAACAGCCTGAATTGACAGCTTTTTAAAACTGAGCAGTGAAATTGCATCTTCCAAGAAGTTCAGTTAGTGGGGCAAACCTGTGTCATTGTTACACTGTATCATTACTCCATTTCCCACTATGAAAGTAATAGCTTAAAAAGCAGCTCTCTGAAAAAAAATTAGAATGGTGTTTCTGGCTAAATGCAGATAACATTGGTAACAAGGCAATTCTATTGTGCGGATTTCCTGTAAATCCTTGAAATTTTGAGGTTTTTGTTGTCACGAGATAAATTTGCATCACCACAATATGTAGTTTAACCTTGTTAAAATTTAATATGTGGGAGGGGCGCTGGCTGTTCTAAAGAAGCTGTAAATACTTCATTGTATAATTTTATTGAACATAAAATCGCCAAATGTGATTTCACTTGCTTTAAAATATAAAGGTGAAGTTTTCCATTACAGGAAAAGTCAACCTCAGTGAAATATCCTTTTACTAGAATCCAGTGCCAGTATGTGTGTTGTGATTCCAACCAGGTGTTTCATTATGCCAAAGGTGCTATAAAAGAGTACTTCTCTCTGTTAGGGGCATTGGATCTTTCTCAAAGACTTTCATGGAATCCTAATCCTGGTTCAGGTCTTCAAACTAGCTGCCAAATAACCTTGCATAATAAACTGAAGATTCCACAGTATCCCAACTTTAAAGATTATCTGAAAGTTAAGTGTAATGAGGAAATACTTATTCTAAACTGGTGTTCAGTACTTCAGCTGTTACACGTGGGGAAAGGAAGTTAGGCAGTGGTGACACTTGAAGGGGAGCCCCCATGTGTTTTAATGAGCCCAAACTATTAGTATGTTTCTTTGTGTAAAACTGAGCCTGACTCAAAAATCTAGCAACAGTTGTTTTGTGAAATTGCACACCTTATGTCTGTTGAGGTAAAATCTTCAACTGTACTGAACTTTACTGAAGTTTGCTGCTGTAGTTGCTTACAGCTTTGCGTTCTTCTCGTTTGAATGTTTCTCATCTTAAAGGTTAGAACTATAAAAAAAAAGTATTTCAAGTTACAGTGCCCAATATATCTGAAAGAAGAGTGACTTTTACTTAATAAAAGCAAGGATGGATTTTAGTTTGGCACTAATGTTAGGTTAATGAAAATTGCTCATGTAGAGGAAATGACTGAGCATTACACAGAGCAGATGGCTGCAGAACTTTTCAGCCGTAGCAGCTAGATGACAGGATCAGGATAAGAAAAGAAGGTCACTGCAGAACACAGAAATGAATATTGTATTAGCATTCTATGTTGCGATTTGGATTTCAGTTGCATTAGATCTTTCTTTTGTGTAAAAGTCAATCAAGTCAAAGAAAGGGCAGAATGTGTAGCAGGCTGTAAGGAATGTCAGATTTTTCACAGTAGTAAAATTGTGAAGCAGTGTAGCAAGTAAGAACTAAGGGGATGGTCATCTATTTCTTCCTCTGGAGAAGCCTTTTGGATTGAGAGGAAAGAATTGGTGTAGAAAGCCCTATTATGGGAAACTATAGTTTATAACCAGTCATCTGATGAAGATTTTTTTTTTTTCACATGAACAGTGTGGTTTTCTCTAGTAACAAGAGTATTTGATTTTATTAAACTAGGGTCTTTAGCAATTCTAGATATAGCATGACAGCTGCGTTTGATGTCCGAAGGCCAGCTATCTACTGAGCTGATCAGATCTTTAGCGGGTCAGAGCAGTTATGCAATGAATGCCTTGCCAGCCTTTCTATCTAGTTTTATTTGTGCTGCAAGCTTCTTGGTCATGTTCAAACACAACTTTGTTCTGGTCCTGTTCCGGGCTAACTGAAGGCTCTGGGCCCAGCTAATTGGGCTTCTGAATAAAAGCTTGGGTACTTGACTAGCAGCTTGTGAGGGTAGTATGTCTTGCATGAACAGACTTCACACCTCACCTTTGTTTTAGGAATATATGCTTATGTTCTATATATGTATTGAGTATAAATATATTTTTATATGTTTAGCTTGTGTGGAAGGCCTGATGTTCGTTTGAAGTGTCAGGCTGGTATGTATTGGCAAACCCACAGGTAAATCCTCACCTGTTTTGAGGAAGAGGACAGTAGGAGCTCGTGATGGGCTTCATGAATTCCCTGTTGCACAGTCTCACTTTGTAGGCACTTTGTACTGCGATGACAGTGGCAGCATGATTCTCTTCCCTGTCTTTTTTTTTCAATACACCTGGATTTATATGTAGATGTGCTGAGTAGAACAAACCTCATGTGAGAGTAAGGGGCTTTATAGTACCCAAGAAACAAGTTGCACGAAAGATGAATTGTCTTGTAGGGCTGCAGATGGGTCCACAATATGTAGCTGAGCATCACTTAAAGAGATTCTGGATCTACCCAGTGCAGAGGTGGCCTCAAAGTGCCCTATGGAACTGGAATAATTAATGGATGAATGTCCATATGTTGAGTTTTAAAAATAATACTTCTAGCTCAGAGCTTGTGGCAAGAAGGTTGGTGCAATTAATTGCTTCACAATGTCTGTGTCATGAGAAGACTGAGCCACATCATAGTGTTGAGCACAGGAGGTGACTCCTGCCTGCTTCCATCAGAGTGCAGGTGACACAGCTGGGAGATGTTTGATATAGCAGAGGGCTGTGCTGCTGTACAGAGGGACCCTGACAGACTGAAACAATAGGCTGATGGGAATCCCATGAAGTTTGACAAAGGAAAATGCCAAGTCCTGCACCTGGGGCAGAATAAGCACATACCCTGCTACAGGCTGGGGACTGACTGACTGCAAAGTGGCTTTGTTGAAAAGGACTAGAGGTCCTCAAGGGGAACATCAGCTGCCAACGTGTCTTCATGGCAAAGGCAGCCAGCACTGTCCTGGGCTGCATTTGGGAGAATCCTGCCAACAGGTTCAGGGAGGTGGTTTTTTGCCTTGGTTAAGCTCAGTGGAAACCACATCTGGAGCACTGTGCCTGTTTCTGGATTCTCCAGTAAAAGGTATGGCTTAATGGTGTGGGTCCCGAAGAGGACCACAAGACTGTTAAGCATTTGGAGATAGCAGAAGAGGATGAGAGAGCTGGGATTATGTGGCCTTGGGAAGAGAAGGCTCTGAGGATCTAAGTGTAAAATATATAAACATCTAATGGGAGGGAGCATAGAGGATAGAGCCAGCCTCTTCTCCGTGGTATCTGCTGAGGTAACAAAAAGCAACGGGCACAAACTGAAATACAGGGAATTCCCTTTAAATGTAAGAAAATACTTTTTACTATGAGGGTGTCTGAACACTGGAACAGGTTGCCCAGAGAGTTGTGGTGTCTTCATCCTTGGAGGTAATCAAAACCCCTCTGGACATGGCCCTGAGCAGCCTATATTAACTTGCTTTGAGCAGGGTGTTGGAAGTAGACAATTGCCAGGGGTGCCTTCCAACCTCAGTAGTTTCGCTGTTTGATGACTGAGAAATCTGGAGTAATTTTCCCTGCTGTTTTATAGTAAAATTATAACCCTGCATAGTGCGAAGGAACAGATTTCCTGAGAATACTGTTTGGCTTCCTTTCCCAGTGACCTGTGTTACTGTTCTGGGCATGTTGGTTTTTTCTGGGGCCATATCCCAAATTCTAGATACGGAAATGTTGCTGAACTTCTGCATTTGTCTAGTAACTTAGGCGTTGACTTTTTTTTTTAATACTTCCTCTTAAAAATATCATCTGTTGGAAGGGGAAGTATAAATCATCCAAATTAAAGGAAATCTGTGGTAGTGATTATTGTATTATTTATGATGCCCTTGCAGCAGATCTTCATGCAGCTGGGCACTGGGGTTTATGCACTGTGCCAGAGTCTGCTCAGGTGAACACAGTTTTGGGAGTCTTGATTCTGAAGCATGACTCAAGTGTGACACTAAGCTGATTGTCCAGTGTGGGTTGTAATCTTTACTATCCTGTAATGTCCAGGCCTTTATTAAGAAAAGGAGGAGGCAGGATTTTCTTTGGGAAACTTTATTTGGCTACATTTTTCTGTGTATGCCTATTAAGCTTGCCCAGAACTTGAATGCAAGGGCTTATATTCTGACTCCCATTTTTCTACCCTAGGAAGTCAGCACACATTAGTCTGTTTCAGATATAGTAAAATCTATTACCTTAGTTCAAAATTACTCCAGCAGAATGAGTCTTAGCACTGGTAACTTGTTAATGGACCGCTGCTGCTTCTGAATTACTGATATTGTGCTGTTTACTACAATTTTGGTTAGTGTTTTTGAGCTTTTGTGCCAGTTTGAAGTGTTGCTAATCCTAGAACTTGTGCAGACAGTCTTGAGAAGTTGTAAAGACTGCAGGGAACTCTTCAACTCAGGCAGCTTCTTGGGGAGAGATCACAAAGCTGCTCATGTTCAGTACAGCACACAGGACAATGTCAGTGCCTGTTGATCTCTGAAAACAAATTCTGGCAGCTGTCACTCGGGATGGCACATCACTCTGCTGAGGTGCTGGATGTTGTACAGTTTCATCAATGCTGCTGCTAGCTAGGGGAAGGGCTTCTTAGCATAAGCCCCACAAGACTCTTGGACACAATCAATACTGTTCTACATGCTCAGGCAATTAGTATTACTGTGTCTTCAGCGCCTCCCTGTGCAGTCTGTTGTTAGCCAGTTGTTCTGTTAAGCTCTTCCAGAGCAGGGCACACACTGACATGGCTATATTACATTGGGGGGCTGGCAAGTAAATGGATTCCAGCAGAAAGCACACATCTCCCTTTCAAGGATCTTTATGTAGTAGTATGCACCACTCGGGACATTGGGATTATTGGCTTTGTAGGAGGCCCTTAATGCAAACGCTGAATCCTTTTAATTTCTTCTGCTCGGTCCCGTGCAGTAAGGAGGGCACAGACGGGAGTTCAGCTGGGCTCTAGGTGGCTTGATTTGCTATTGCGGCATTCCTCGGTGCTGGTGGGAGAGAGGGAGAGACTGATGACTCATCAAGTCAGGTGGTTATGCCTCTGCTGTGTGGCAGAAATTTCTTTCCCCTCTGCAGCAGGCTTTCTCATCCTTCTGTGTAGGGGCACTAGAAGGACAATTATTTCCTAAGTGGTGATGCTTAGCTGCTGAATTCCTGCTTTTGAATTGGGCCTGTGGATTTTTGTTACTCCCTGTTTCTGCAAAATAAGGTAAGAATCGGTGTTTATGTGATAAAATTGTCATGGATTTTCTTCCTTGCTGCAAGAAGGCTCCTTCTGAAAATCTCACCCAAGTCTTAATTTTGAAAAGATCTTTCTGGTAAGGCAGTTCATTGTGTAGATTTTGGGTCTGATAAAATGCTTGAACCGAAACCAAGGAACCGTGGTAGAAAACAGGTTTCTCCAGCACTGAGAGCAGGGCAGTTACATTTTTGGGGTTACTGTGTAGCCAGATTGCTGTGCTGGAGAGAAACCAAGGTAGAAAGCTCAGGTTATAGGCCCTTTAATTTTGACTATAAAATTTGTGTAATAGATCACCTTTAGTCAGAGGAGATTCTGCTGCAAGTAATATTTTGATTTTTGACACTGTTAATCAGAATATAACTGCTAGAGCTTTGGATCATGTTTAAAATAATTGGTGAACTGTTTTAGGCAGGGAAGATTCCTGTATATAAGTTGTACAAGATGCATCTTTTCTCAGAAGGGAATTAAAATTAAGCTAATACCCTGTGTATGTGTGCAAGTGGACTTTCGTGGGAGGGAATTGCACATAGTGCCTAATATACAGTGGCAGGAGGCCTCTGAAAGGCTGTAGGAGCTCAGTAGATTTCTAAAATGGCCAGCTGCCGTTATTTCTGGGTTAAGTACATACTGCCTTCATACACATGATGATGTGTTTAGCAAATCCTGACATGCTTTAGAGAATTTCATTTTCTCTGAGTACTGGCAATGAAAACATTTAACACTGTAGGTACTTGAAGGCATCATTTTGGCCCTCAAGGACTTTTCCATTTAAAATGAAAATCTGTAGTGCTAATACATGAGCACAAGAAAATGATGCAGAGAAGATAACAGCCCTTTTTTTTTTCTTCATTTGTTTCTTCAGTGTTAAATTTGTGTAGCCTTTTAAAAAAAGAGGTCAGCTTGACTGGGTGAGCACTGGCTTTGTGGAGATTGTACTTTGGAGGTAGAGAGGAGGTGAAACAAAGGTGAGGAAGAAATCACCACATCTTTTACACTTGGAATAATTAATAGGTATGTGTTTAAAAGCAGTTGGTGCAGGTTCTAGGGATCATAACAAGACAGGGTTTATTGTTGTGTTGCTAGGTGGTCTAGTGGACGAATCCCCTTCTCTTTTACTTGGCTTCACCAGCAATTTGGAAAGGCGACTGTTGGAATAAAGAGGGAGCAGAGCAGCCACAGGAGCAGGAGAGGAAGGTGTGTTGACTGTCAGGGTGTTGCCACTTAACCTGCAGAATGACTACCTGAGGTTTCTGCTTCCCTCCCTAAAAGATAAAGGGTCTCTTCAAGCAGGCTTTGTTTAGGAAGAAAAGGTAATTTAAATTGAAACAGGCCAGTGTTCTTCCTGATTTCTTGCCTTTGTCATCTGACTCTTTCATATGGGACCCTGTCTAATTGCCAGGCAGCATCACTAATTCAGTTATGAGAGTTTATTGTGCTTCTATAGAAGATTTTGATAGTGGGACTCTAGAGATTGTTCTGTATGGTATGTTGAAGCAAATGTTTTAAGTAGATTTATAAGAACAACTGCTTTTTTCAGTATGAACAGTAATTGTGCTTGAGTTGTTCAAAGCAAAAAAGATGAGACAGTTATGTTAGTTTGATCAGAACCAGCTCTTAGCAGCTGCTCAGGAACTGCAGATTGCTTTGTGAGGACCTCTCCTCTGCCATTTGTCAGAGGAGGCTTTTGAGAAAAAAGCAGGGAAATTAAAATTGTCTTCTGGGCCTAAACAACAGGCAGTGTGAAAAATAAATTACGGTTATGGAGAGTAGAGGGATCTAAGGGATATGTGACTTAGCCTTTGGTCTCGAGACCAGTGCTTCAGACTGGTGGTGACTGAGTCATCATCAACTGTTGGAGTGGCTGCTGTGAAGTGAATCAATGGCAGCCATGATAGAGAAACCATTCCAGAGAGACATGGAGTCTGGAAGAAGCTATTCCTTCAGGCTGAATAAGGGGTTGGAGTCATGGGAGGTCTTTTTCTTACAGAGCAGAGCCACTGGTTTAGAATATTTATATTGGTAAAGAGGCTGAGGGGCAGAGGACTTGTAGTGTGGTATTAAAAAGCTGGAAAACAGTTGTAAGATATTAAGAATAGCCGATGTCAGCTACTGCTCCTGAAGAACAGGCACAAAAGCATCCTTTAATGGTGGTGGAAGGGCTGGCAATGTGGTTGTTGTCTTGCTTATTGTACATGGGGTTGTTTTTCCAGCCTGAATATGCCTTTTTATTTGCTGCCTTGCAGAAGATGTGCATTAGATCAAGCCTCTCACAGAGACTGTGAGTGTCAACAGATACCTCACACAGTTCATGTCCCTGAACTGTGGGCCTGGGCTGGATAGGCCCTGCTGATCAGCACTAGGTGCTGGGGCTGCCAGAGCACACCTTTCACCAGGGCTGTGTCCTAAGTGTGTTAATCCAGTAGAAATGGGTAGAGAGTGACCTGACAGCTCTCTAATACTAATCAGTTTCCAAGGTAACAGCACGGTAAGGGCTCACAAAGCAAAACCATGAAATACTCATATCCACACCAGATGCAGGACAGTCCAACTGTCGATCACAGGACAAACACGGATGGAGGAAGACTGTTTATGAAACCGTGTTTCCTGTGACAGTTGTTTAGATTCTCCAAACAGGTACTGGCAAAAGATGACAGCCTGTTGTTTAACTGTTGCAAGTTAGGGGTTTTAGTCAAACTCAGTTCTTCTATAATGCTCCACGGGTTTCACTGGCAGCAAAGTCTGCATAATAGGTAGCTGTGAGGCAGGTAGAAAGGACTCGCATGTTTGTGTGCTGATGCTTGTGAAAGTGTGTGTTTCTTCCTCTGAACACTGATTCAGCAGCTTAAGATAGTAAAAATAGAATTTTCACAATTAATATTTGTAGTATTGCTTTTTAGAGACTGGTGGCAGTAAAGCAGACCCAGAACATTCTCTTGCTCACTCAGAATTGTGGAAAACTCCATATTTTGAAGGAGGGTAGATGAGATGTGGAAGACAAAAGATATTTTCCATTGTTTAAATATCCTGTTACCAAGCTTAGATACAGTGGGCAGTGTTAGGGCATTTTTGGAGTACAGCTCTTTCACTTAACAGCAGTTTTTGGAGCATATTATGGAGTGATGTTTTACCCCTGTGTTTCTGCAATTAGGAATCTTAGTTCTTTTGTTTGTTTAAGTTAGTTACTTTATAACTTTTTACAGCTTTAAAATCAGTGTGGTTAATGTGCTTCAGGCTATGAGTTCAGAATTCTTTCAAACTGGAAACAAGGAGAGAGCAGAGGGGAGGAAGAGAAGGAATGTATTACATATGTGTTCTTCAGGACTGACTCTCATTTTTTCCTTCTGTGCAGCTGAACAGGCAAAATGGACTTCTCCAAGCTCCCCAAAATCCGTGATGAGGACAGAGAGGCTTTTGTCGGCTATGTTCATGGAGTCTCAGGACCTGGTAGGTATTATTTTGTAAAGGAAATCATAGAGTTTGTTTCATCTAGTGTCTTGTTAATCTTGTTCACTTGAAAGTGGAGAAGTATAGCAGAGCTCTGGTTGGTGCTTTTTATCTATTTTTGGGGGGGGACAACTTTAAGGAGGATCACTGGCTTATAGTCTGATAAAACATTAAAAAATATGCTAATAAGATGTTACTAATAATTAATCTTTTTTAAAAATGTAATGAGCAGAAACATGCAGTTGAATAATAACAACAATAATAGAAAGAAAAGGTAAGCTTTCTGTATGAGATAAAGCCTTGTTCAGAAATCTGAGGGCCCACTGTGTTAACCTTCTCTGAAAGGGTGTGATATATAGTCCATTCTCACTAAAATGCAGTTTGCACCTATGCTTTCTGGAATATTTAGCCCCTGTCAGTGTCAAGCTGTTTTGTGTTACTGCACATGGGCTGGAGGGGCTCAGCAAGGAGCTGCAAGAATCAGGGAAGGTGGCAGAGTGTGGTGGTACTGCAACTGGGAGAAGGAGCACTCTTCCTTCATCTTTATCAGCTTAAATACTTTCTTTAGGTTCTGATGGAAACAGCTTTTGAATACATGCAGACTCTACTGGCTTTTCTGCTCCCTCTTGCATTCTCTTCAAGAGGCGGAGGAAAGAATGAGAATGTGAGAACAGTAGAATAGCAAGTATTTTTGTTAATGCAGCTTAATTAGTGAATAAGAAACTCCCTTGGCTTGTATCTACCTGAATAGACACAGGTTCTTTAACTGCCAATTCCTTAACTGCAGAAGTGATACTTAAAAGCCATTTTAAACTGATACAACTTTCTTTCCCAAGAAGTGGAAAATGTATTTTTGTGTAAATATGTGAATACTGTGTGCATTACTGAGATCATAATGTACAAGACATAATAAATTTTGTTCTAAAGCAGCTAGGCCCTCATGTATGACTGCTGAAATCTGACTCAAAGCAGCGGGAAGTTTCAAGCCCAAAACATGCTGTAAAATAGCCTACTTCTTTGGAACATGTCCTTAGATAGACATCACTTTTCTACAAAATAAAATAAAAAATAGTGTTTTCTTGAAAGCTTTTTAGTCGTCTGCGTTTAGCAGGTGCCTTGTCTTGATCTATCCATGGAAACAGTTTATGTCAGCATCCAGATGCCACCAAGGAAAACAGAAGTTTGAGTAACATGAAAATGCTGGTTCCCATCCACAGGTTTATGTAACTACCGGGTATCGGGCGACTTTTGCCATTTTCCTGTGTGTTTTAATTTAACCAGATGGGAATGTGGCCCAGCTCACTGCAAGGGAGAAGTGCCGTGCAACCAGTCTGTCAAAGTTCTCTGTGTCTCTAAACCCCTCAACATTTGCCGTCTGTCAAGACAGATAAGAGAAATTACGGCATGAGTTTTCTGTGAGCTACTACATTCTGATGGTGTCCTCTTACTGTGCTTAAAGAACATTGTGAGAAGTGCAGTCAAAGAAAAGTTCTTTTGACCTTTGAGCTAGAAATACCAGGAGTTGAGGCAGCCATTTGTGAAATGGAGAATGTGTGTCTGATTTGGGTGAATATCAGGCTTATGCTGTGCAGTTCTTACTAACTTCTGATGAGCAAATTTCCTGAACTACAGGAGAAACATTCACCTATGTGCCCGTCTTTTACAGTGGTCACTGCGTGTAACATGGCAGGTGCTGCTATGTACGAGCTGGTACGAGTAGGACACAGTGAACTAGTGGGGGAGATTATCCGACTGGAAGGTGATTTGGCAACTGTCCAGGTGTATGAAGAAACATGTATCCTTTTCACTGATCCCTCCAAGCGTGCTAGACTGCACAGTCCAGAACACAGTGGTGATTATGGTGAAGATGATGAAAATAAGCTGACTGGGACCAGCCCTTGATACTTCAGGTTCCAGCAGGACATCTGTTCTGCAGGTTTTTTGTAAATTTTGGTGGGTTTGAGGTAAATCTTACCTTGTGTGGCTGTGCAGCAAAGAGCCTTTTTTTTTTTTTAGACAGTTTTAAGTGGAAATGTAATAATGCATGCCTTTGGATGTAAGTTCATTTTAATTTAAATGTGATAGCTCTTCATTAGGAAAGTTTTTTGACAAATACCAACCATAAATGGCTAAACTACCAAGCAATATTTGTTGCATTTTTCTCTTTGCTTTTGATAAGTATAACACTTAAATAAGAAATATAAAGTGGGCAGGATGCCTTCTTCTGGGCAGACTATTTTGCCAGACATAACAGATTACATTTTTACTTCCACAGTGTGCTTACAGAATCTTGGTCCAGCTATGATGCAGCATGTATTCTAAAATCTAGTTGATTTAAAATGTATTTTCTATTACATATGCATATATATGAGAGAATGTCAGAAAAGAAACCTTAAAACTTGAGGCCAGTCCATTTCTTTTTTTTCACAGAGTTGGTTCTGTGTATCTGTAGAGGCTAGGAAAAAGGCTGTGGTGGCTCCTAAAGTTTTATTCTGAAGAGCTCATTGGTCAACTGGTGACTAGCTCTTGTCTCTACCTAGAAATTTATAATTTTGGATGGCATCATCTACTAGCCTTCCATCAGTACATGGACCAAGTTTGAGTATAGTTTACTGTTAGGTTCCTGATGAGAGGGCTCTGTTGTAGGGCTCTCTGAAGTCAACTTGCATTTAATCTCTAGAGTTTTGTATAGGTTTTAGAGGTTTCTTTTGTATTCTCACAGGGCCTTTTGCCCAGCTGCTGGCCCTTTGCAGAGAAAAATCCATTCTGCGTCTCGGAGCTTAGACAGTGGATAGACCTGACAACTTGATACCAGAGGAGGGCAATAATGCTGGTCTTGGACAAGCTCCCTTTAAAACTAGGCTGCTGTCAAACAGGCTGTGGAAGGCTCAAGGTCAAATCAGTTGTGCTCTCTAAACAAATTCTGAAGCAAAAAATTACATATTTCATAACGTTATCTGACTTTAACAGTCAAACCTGTTTTCTAGGTTCGAACACGTAAGAAACAACTCATATTTTGTCATCCCGCTGCCTGGCACTCCAGTGAACTCATCCATAAAGTTGACCTCAACAAATGATTGTAAAGCGGAATATTTGTCACTTCTTTGCCCCTCCGGAGGATGATGAACTTTGTTGCTTTAGCAAATTCCATGTTTAGTATTAAGCCTACATGCTTCTCAAATGGTGATGTGTAACACAGTAATAAAAAAAAGTCAGAAAAGGGGTTTAAGAGTATGGTGTTGTGAATGTGATGCTTTCTGCCTTGTTTCTTTTCCTTGTTCTGGAAGAACTTTTCCTCAGCAAATCTTCAGCTGGTGTCTCTGTAGGAGATCCTGTACTCCGTACCGGGAAGCCCTTATCAGTGGAACTGGGGCCTGGCATTATGGGAGCTATTTTTGATGGTATACAGAGACCTCTCTCGGACATCAGCACTCTGACTAAAAGTATCTATATCCCTAGAGGTGTCAACGTGTCAGCTTTGAGCCGAGATGTCAAATGGGACTTCACACCTTCCAAAAGTCTGCGGGTAGGTTCTGCCGAGCCTGTCTTCCCCTCTCACTCCTCTACCCCCAGGGCTTAGGGCTGGAGCCATGTGCTAAGGCTGTGACTGCTGGGAGCTGTGGTTAATGCTGTATTTAAGTTTGCAAAAAGGGGTGCTAGGAGGTGGTATGATGTATGAGACTGGATGTGGATCACCAGAACTTACTTGATGTGACTTACCGTGTGTTGCTGCTGTATATGAGACATTTACAAATTTTTAATGTATTTCCCAAGCTGTAAAGAAGCTCATGGAATTGCAGGAAGCGTTAGCAGGAGCAGGTGTTACCTGAGCAAAAAGAATGACTGCAGCACACATTTTGCAAATGGTGAAGATAGCCTTAGAGCTGGACAATATCATGGCCTTAGCCCTCGGTGGCATCTTTTTTTTCAACCCTGCAGGTTAGCATATGCTATCCTTTCTCTACTTAGGACATTAAATTGAGAGGTAAAAAAGAAAGGAGGAAAATTCCTTGCTTCTGTCAGTAATTGCTACTGTCTGAGTCTTGAAAGGTGCTTGAGCACCGATAATGTTGCTAGCAATGTGCTGTTGCAGTAATGAGTTATGTAAATGGGCTGCTGTGCTGTAACAAAGCATTTATAAAGGGAGTAATCATAGTGCTAGACTTAATAGCTGTAGTATGTTTTATGCTTCTTTGTCAAGATTCTTTTTTAAAACTTATGACTAATAGACCTGTTCTGATTTTAGGTTGGCAGCCACATCACTGGTGGAGATATTTATGGTGTGGTGAATGAAAACTCCCTGATCAAACACAAAATCATGCTTCCCCCACGGAACAGGGGTACAGTTACATACATTGCTCCTCCAGGGAACTATGACACTTCAGTAAGTCTCCCAAACACCAGTTGCTGGTATATTCCATGTCTGTTTTATGAGGTGGTTGTACTCTTTCTGTTCTGCATGAGGCCAACTAGAAAGTGTTTCATGCCACAAGATGTCTGAGTTAATGATCGCTTCTGCTACCCTGCCTGGAGAGATTGCATGATTATCTTCTGCAGTTACATTCTATGCCCATGGCTTCCCAATGGCACTTAAGTATGCCATGTTTGTTGACCTCTGTGGGGATCTGCAGTATCTTATGAATATATAAAATTCAGTTGCTCTTCAAAAGAATATTTTTAATGTATACTGCATCTTGTACTATTTTCCCCTGGTGGTATTGTAGATATGGGAAAGAGACTTCCCTTGGGAGGGGATGGTAGTGTATTGAGGTTCCAAGAGATCAAAGGCTTAGCTGTATGGAGTAGTTGAAATGAGAATTTGTGTGCTGGTCCAGCGTGCAGCTGTTTGCCTACTCCAGATGTCTGGTGTTCTCTGTTAGGATGTTGTCTTAGAGCTGGAATTTGAAGGTGTGAAGGAGAAGTTCACCATGGTCCAGGTCTGGCCTGTACGTCAAGTCCGTCCTGTTACTGAGAAGTTACCAGCCAATCACCCTTTATTAACTGGCCAACGGGTCCTAGATGCCCTCTTCCCGTGAGTACTACCTTTTATTTTCTGCTATGTAAGAAATCTCTCTCCTAGGGGTAAGCAGAGGCAGGAGGCCTTAGAGGTTTAGGTATTTTTAAGGGCAAACAGACACCAAGCTTTTGCTGTGTGTCACAGCATAATCTCAAAAATATTTAGCTGAATATTTCATATTTCTGTATTTGGCAGGTGAATCCACTAGTGGAAAAAAAGAAGATTAACAAAAGAGTTCTAGTGCGTTGATCTAGAAAAGAATGGACATGCATGAGCTTAACATAATCATGTCAAATCTGAAGAAAGGCTAGAGCTTTCAGGCTTGATATCTCTATTTGAATGCATGAGTAGGATCTCTTTTCATGGTCTTGAGGATGAGTGGTTCCCAATGATTTTGAGGTTGCTACCTATGAAAACCATTGCACTTAACTGTAACACAAAATGCTCACTTAAGCAGCTAAGGTGTAAGACTCTAGATTCAGTTATTTTGGTCCTAAAATATTGTGTTGCTTGTTCTTGTAACGCACAGCTAAGTACGGTTGTTCTTTTCTTAGCATTTGCATTCTGTCGCTGCTTCCAGCTGTGAAAACTGCTGTATTTCAAGCCCAGAAGTCAAGCTGTACCAGCATAAGTCACATACTTCAAGGACAGTGGGAGAAAAGGATAGTTTATTCCCTCAATTTTTTGCTTTAGTGGAATATGTCTGTGCTTCTCACCCAGAACACTGAATGTCACTCCTGTCATTGTGGTTTTAATTAGGGAGTTCTATTAGAAAACAAATTCTTAGATGGAAGAGAGCTGTTTTTGAGTTCCTTGCAAATCAGAATCCTTTTTCTTTACTCAGGTGTGTACAAGGGGGTACAACAGCGATTCCTGGGGCATTTGGTTGTGGAAAGACTGTGATTTCACAGTCTCTCTCAAAGTATTCCAACAGTGATGTCATCATTTATGTAGGCTGTGGAGAACGAGGAAATGAAATGTCTGAAGTACTGAGAGATTTCCCCGAGGTTAGTATGGAGATTTCAAGAAGAGTGAACCTTCTTGGGAAGACTTGCTATTGGACTTGCATTGTAACTGAATAAAATATCTTATTGGTAAAGTGACTTGAAAAAGATCATCTTGCCTGTCTTGAAACCCTGGCAGAAATCCCTACCTGTTACTATATATTAGGAAACTTGTTGCATCACAGTCATCTATAAAATAAGAGAGAAAAAGCCAGATAGTGTGAACTGTTGAGTTGAAGCTTCACAGTCAGAAATAAGGAATAAAAGGCTTGGGTGTGTTGGTTGATTATAAGGTGGGAAAGTCAAGCTGAGGTGACCTTGAAGAATCTAAATCCCAGGGGATTCGTAAGTGGAATTCTACAAAAATCTTAGGATATACAATCTGTTCTTCAGGTGTTTGTGAGGCTTCATCGGGGTTATAAAAGCAACAAAAAATTAACAAAAAAACTTACTACTGTTACAGTTTGGTTTTTTTCCTTTTCTTGTGTTTTAGTTAACAATGGAAGTTGATGGCAAGGTAGAAAGCATCATGAAGAGAACAGCTCTGGTAGCAAATACTTCCAACATGCCTGTGGCTGCCAGAGAAGCCTCCATCTATACTGGTAAGATTTACAGGAGGATGAAAAAGGCTGTGTGTGTAGAGCAAGCCATCATACTCTAGTATTTTTAGTTCCTGAGACGGCCAGTACCAAGAAACGTGCTTAGTGATTACCGTTTCCAAATATTGAGTAAATTTTATTTATAAGGTGAACTTACTGCAGCAGCTTGCATAGTTTTTCTCCATGTGTTAATTCGGTAACCTTTTGTTTGTGACTAGCTTTTTGCTGACAAGTACAGCCACTTAATGGGCAGGAATAGTACTCTCTGAGTTGGCAAGTTAGTTGTCTTTCCTTTGCAGCCTTTTAGAGTTTTTTTTTAAAATTCCTTTATGCAAAGAGTTGTCAGATAATTCAGATGAAACGTGACCTTTTCTCACTGTTGTATTCTACTAGTTTGAAAGGGAAGGAGACATTTTACAGGAAGAAGAGTCTTTGTTCATGGTTTCAATGAGGCAAAGAGTAGCATCAGTGACATCGCTGTGTCTCTTCAAAGAAATACATGGGAATGTGAGATGAGTCAGAGTGGTTCATAAACAAAAACGGGGAGAGTGAGAAGAAATGAACGGTAGCAACAGAAAGACAGCAGGGACATGATCAAGTGGGAAGAAAGAGTAACTTCCGTTATCTGTTTCCATCAAAATGTAAACTCAAATAATTTGGTTTATTTGCATCTTACTGACAACATGCAAACATATAATTCCTTTCTGAACTGTATCCTGCAGCACGCTGTTGTCTTTGTTACAGGAATCACCCTGTCTGAGTATTTCCGGGATATGGGCTACCATGTCAGTATGATGGCAGACTCCACTTCCCGATGGGCTGAGGCCCTCAGAGAAATTTCAGGGCGATTGGCAGAAATGCCAGCTGGTGAGTAGTCTTTCCTCAATCTAGTCTTGTAAATGCAATCCTTTAAACTCTGAGCCCTTAACTCAATTCCTGTGTGTTGGTGTTTGCAGACAGTGGTTATCCAGCCTACCTTGGTGCCCGTCTAGCCTCTTTCTATGAGCGAGCTGGCAGAGTGAAGTGTCTGGGAAATCCTGAAAGGGAAGGCAGCGTCAGCATTGTTGGAGCGTGAGTGTTGCGTTGCTTTGCCTTTGTGTTGGCGGCAGTTTGTGTTTCTGTATGTCAGAGTACCTGTTTTTCAGACAGAAAGGTCTTGTTCTGTGCAGCTGCAGAACTTGAAAATATGGGAATGAGTAGGTAGATACTTAGTCTCTCCTCACCCAGAACTGGTGGTAAATTGTGTGTGGGGGCAGAAGGAATGAATGTGGACAGGTAGTTCTTTGTGGTGTGCAATCACAGTGACTTGAAGCAATCGGAGCAAATGGCTCAGGGAAGAATGTCGTTAGAGCTGTCTGAAAAGAATGTCAAACCATGCTCAGAGCAGGAAAGAAGGGGCAGTTAGAGCAGCAGTGTGTGTACTTGGGGGCATAATGAATTGTGATTCTCTTGCTCAAACAGAGTAGAATTACATGGAGCATCATATTTCAGGTTGTGATGGGCTGTGAAAAGCATTTGGTCCCCAGGCATTCTCCTAGGTGATACTGGTTTGTATATCATTCCATGGGCAAAGTGAATTTCCCGCGTTTTCAGAAGGGCCTCTGGAAGAACACCTGGAGTCCATTCTTTGCTCTGCTTAGTTCTGCTGTCCACAACATATGTTACCCAGGGGCATCGTACTTTTGAGACTGGAAGATTTTTTTTTCATTTCTGGGAAGGCATATATTGGAATGTAAAATACCCATGAAGTCGAGGTAGTTATTGTATAGGTGAATATCTGCAATAATTTCAAACTGGGATATTGTTTTCTGTAAAATAATCACTGCACTGTGTTTCATGATATTCTGTCAGCACACTTGGTGAATCTGTTCTAATTGAGACAGGTTTGATAATCCAAGCTGGAGTTACTACCTGGAGATAAAGTGACTGAAATCACCTTTATACTGTCAATCAGTCACTGATGTAACTATATTTCATGGTATGCTTGATATTACACCTGTGTGGGTATGCATCAAACACTTCCTGCAAACACCTTACAATCTGTTACTTACTTGAAATTCTGTTGACTTTTCTGGTTTCTCTGATCACTGAGCTGTGCAGTCATGAGTTCAGGACTTCACTTTGAACTGTGAAGAGAAACTGATAACTTTTCCTTATCTCTTCCTGCTCAGTGTCTCACCCCCAGGAGGTGACTTCTCTGATCCTGTCACGTCTGCTACACTGGGTATTGTTCAGGTACGTTCCAGAACGTTGCAGCTGTTCTGTCCACTTTGTTAAAGTCAAAATGGTTGTGCTTCAGGACATTTGTGCCAGTGGCTGGGGTGAGAGAGCTTTGATTTGACACAGGCGCAGCTTTGTAGGGTGCTTTGGAAAACGTTCTAACAGGTGACCTTATGAGATGGTTTCTGAACTGATGTGTTTGAGATCCCTTTGGAAGAGGGAGCGAAGGTAGCAATTCATTCCAATGCCGACTGCTGAGGAATATCTGTGTGCTTCCTGATTGCTGCCCATTGAGCTGCACTTCGGATGTGTCTCTCAGCTGAGAAGGAAAGCAAGCCATTCTTGATACAGGTGCACTGAAACCACAAAATATCCTCAGAGAAGCTGATGGGGAGATGAATGTCTTGCAATTGTTTGCAGTCCTATTTTGGGAAAATCAGTTACATCTAATAGGTCTCCACTTTAATTACATGCCATCATCAACAGTGTTTTTTATATGGTTGACTGCTCCCTCACAAGCAGTCTCAAGTAAGTCTGAACTCAGCTTAAAAGGTGCACCGTTTTTTGAGAAGAGTATTTGAAAGTCACTGCTATAGTTAAATTAACATAAGGCAGGTTTGCTTTTTCTCTCTTGGGCTTTCATTTGTGATAGCTTTTGCTATGTTGTGATAGCTTTTGCCATGTTGTGTTCGCTCAGACTTGCTTTCTGTATTTTTTTTTTAATTACCTTTAGTTACTTTGGTTCACTTTTGATTTGGAACACTGATTGATCTTTGTGGCTTCTGACAGGTTTTCTGGGGCCTGGATAAGAAGCTGGCACAACGCAAGCACTTCCCGTCCGTCAACTGGCTGATCAGTTACAGCAAATACACACGTGCCCTGGACGAGTACTACGACAAGCATTTCACAGAGTTTGTCCCTCTCAGGACAAAGGCCAAAGAGATCCTACAGGAGGAAGAGGACCTTGCAGAGATTGTGCAGCTTGTGGGGAAGGTGAGTAAGCTGTGAGGAAATGTGGTGTCCATGAGCCATCCTCCATTTTCTTACGGCTAGCACAGGCTTTTGACATGTCTTAGACCAGACCCTACAGATACTGCAGAGTGCGAAAAAGCCACTGGGAGATTGTCACTCTCCTGCCTCAAACTGTTTTATTCCAGCTTTATTACATGTTGTTTGTCTTTCAATGGCAAATAATTTTTTTAGATTTGCTAAACCTTGGCTTGATGCTACTTTACTTTCATAAATTCTCACGTAAATTCACTTGCTTGAGTGTTCTAGTGTAGCTGAAATGCTCTCTCTGTTCACGGGTATTCTAGCCCAGCCAAGATGAGGCCTTTCACCAGATCTTGCCTAGTAGAATTCTCTTCTCTAAATGTGTCTTTGAAGAAAAGGAAATGGGGTCACAGGGCCTTCTGCAGTTTTCTATTTACAGAGCCATGTTCTAAAAGACCAGTTTACAGAGCAGGGTAGAATTGGTTCCTTGGTGTAGAAGGGATATTGATAAGCCAGTGTTGTGACTAGGCATTTATTCCCATGATAGAAGTGTTAGAACTGGTGATCCTCAGAGATGTTATCTTTGACAGTTTCTTTTGGTTTAGGCTTGGCTAAAAACTGCAACAAACCTTTAGAAAGGGGGAATTGTGGAAAAACAGTTAGATACTTTTTTTCTTTTTTTTAATCTCAGAATTCTGTTAGTCTCCTTGTGAAATAAGGTCTAAACTTCCTGTCTAGAAAGCAAGCTGGGGTACTTAAAACTCAATTGGCCCAGTTTAGCTGAAGTACAATGAAGGTGGAGAAGCATGACCTGTGGTGCCAAGAGCAACAGTGTGCAGTAGGGTTGTGGCTGTCCTGTATTGTATGACAGGCATTGTCATCAACTCCTTTTCTTTCCTTGAATACCAGACAGGAAAAGACCATTGGTGACTGTGCAGGCTAGTACAAATCCTTAATATTACTTCTTGACCTAGCATGCTGAGATCTAGTTTTTCTTCCACAGGGGTTGAGGAAGGTAAGAATGAATTTATCTCTTTACATAGGAAGGTGACGTTTCAACATATCTCATAGCAAAGCCATGTGAACCTTCTGTGTCTGGTGGCTTTTCCATTATCTTAAAGGAAGCTTTCTTTCCATTGTTTCTCATCAGGTAGAATTAAAGCAGAATTACTGAATGTTTGGCCCATCTTAATTTCGCCCATCAGTTAAATCGGCTGTTCTATAGCAGGGAATGAGAAATACCCAAAAGACGTAGTTTTGCTTGATACCTTCTTAAGAGGGTGCAAAGGACACAGGTATTGAAAGATAGCTCTTCTTGGCCAGGGCATACTGTGTCTTCATGGACCTGAGTACTAAACTAACTGTTTACCTTACTTTTCTAGGCTTCCTTGGCAGAAACAGATAAAATTACCTTGGAGGTTGCCAAGCTGATAAAAGATGACTTTTTGCAACAGAATGGTTATACGCCTTATGACAGGTGAGATCTGACTGGGCACTCTGCCCTCTTAGTCCTGTGCAGTCTGGACTTAGACAGTTATTTTACTTGCAAACTGACCAGTGCTGAAATGAAATGGAAGAACTGTGCTTAGGCAGGCCATCCAACGATGCATTCACATTGTCTTGCCCAAGGCATGCAGACCTCTACTGAATGCAGTACACACCATTTGGGGTTCTCATCTATTGTTCAGTTAGCCAATGTTCCTGCAGTGTCTCTCTTCTGAGGAGAAGAGGACTGCTTTATTTTCAGAGACAACGTCCAAAGTTGTCCTGTTTGTTCCATCAGTGCATAGGGGACTGTAAGAGTCTGCTTTCAGTTACTATTGCATAATTCTTGAGTAAGTTTGAGCTATCAAAAGAAACTTACTCTTATCTTTTTCCGTAGTGCAGTGCTTATTATCCCAGTCTGCTTTGCTTCTTTCCATGCTATCCCTGTGTTTTCACAGCCTGGCAAGGGGTTTTTTTGTACTTCATCTCACTCCCCAGCCCAGGTAGATCGGGAAGTCCTGAGTACTTTATCACTAAGAATGTAGACATACATCATTTTGTAGTGGTGTGTGCCTTTGATCAGGTTACTAGGGCAGGTGTGTGTGTATGCAATAGGGAAGTACAGGAAGTAGCACATAAATAATAATGAGGTGCCTTTCATGGCAATCATCTACCCATTAAAAACAGAGCTTTTTGCATGTGAAGTGCTTGTTATAGAAACACTCCCTTTCCTGGGAGCAAAGAAACCTGCAGAGCTGTCAGGTTATCCTAGGCTGTTAGGAAGAAGCCTGCTCCCTTGATGGACAGAACTGGAAGAAGGAATTCCAATGGCTGCTCAGTTGTTTTCCTTTCCTTGTTAGCATTGGCACAGTTTGAAATGTGAGACTTCAAGAGCAGTGGTTCCTGCTTTCTCCTGTTCTGCCCAGTGTTTGAGTGCTACTTCAGAAACCTCACTTCAGGATGATTTGGCCTTGGCCTGTGATTCGCCTGTTTAAAAATGTGGGACCTATCTGAGGCAGCTCCTCTCCTTTGACACTATATATTAAAAATACCAGGAGTAAAGCAGGCTAGTACTCTTGCTGTCAGGTGAGAATCCAGAGGAGCAAAGGCTAGTCCTGTTAACTGTTCCAAGATGCCTGATGGGTCCTCTTCTTTTCCATCAGGTTCTGCCCCTTCTATAAAACAGTGGGAATGCTTTCCAATATGATTGCATTTTATGACATGGCACGCCGTGCTGTAGAAACCACAGCTCAGAGTGACAATAAGATCACGTGGTCCATCATCCGAGAGAACATGAGCGAAATCCTCTACAGACTTACCTCCATGAAGTTCAAGGTATGTTTGTAAGGAAGTGGGCTGCTCTGCTTTCTGGGAGCTTCCAGGGCCTCTGAAAGGCTGTGATTCAATGGTGATGGTCCAAGACCTTAGGTAAAGGTCTGTGAACCTTTGCCATCATTTGAATACACTAAAGAGTTGTTTGTGGGTACAGGAACAGTTGCTACAGAAATCTGGTCTGGTGGTGCTGCCTGCACAGCCTTGGCAACACCACCTTCAGCAGCCTCTTTTATGTTACTATAGTCATGGTAACAGTACAAGCACCTTTCCTGTTTACTTTGGGGTTTTTTGATACAATTTGATAAAATATATAACATGTTCTGAGGAGACTATTATCAGATAAAAGCAGCCTGAATTTTAAATCCAGGAATGTGCTAAAAAGTGAATGATAGAAATGTTGAACAAGCTATTTTAAATGGAAGTTAAGGAAAGAAATGCTAGTCTCCTGCAATAATACATGATGTGCCCTGTGTTTGGCTTCAGGACTGAAGGCAGGCAACTAGGAGGAGAGAAAGGGAGGAGTAACTTCAACATGGGCTAAAGAGAAAACAAGTGGATTGGAGCACCTGCTCTGGGTAACTTCAGTAGCATTGTTTTAGGGTACAGCTTTCCTAAAACTCTTCCAGAGCATGCTGGTGTAGCAATTACTGGTAGGACAGTAGTAACCTGTGATATTGGCTGATGTCAAAGTAGCTAAGGAATATTGTCTATGAAATATAATGCTTACTCTGTTATAACTCGCATAAGTCAATATTGCAAATCTTTCAAGAACAAGTACCTTAGGATAAAATTGTTTAGAATTAAGTGTTCTGCCATGCCAGTCTTCCTGCAGGGTACTGGCTTGTTTCTGCAGTAGGCAGATCCCTGGAATATATTCTCAAAGCATCAAGAACATAACAAGATACACTTGGGGACATGAGCGTCTTTGAGAGCTGGTTATGTAGAGACAGGGGAATTAAAACACTCTACAAACCCTGGCCACCAGCAGCCATCTGGCACACAGCAGAGTGCTGGGCAGCATGGCTGAGAAAGTGACTCAGAGGGTGAATATATGATAAGTGGAGCCGACCCTTTAATAGTTATGAAAGGAAAATTATATTCCCTGGGTAAGTCTAAAAGGTATGAGAGTTTAGATGTTCTGTATCTGGCAGTCTGGGTACTTTAGAGAGGCAGTTTAAGAAGTAGTGCATCCACACATGTAAGTCCTCTGTGTTTCCCAAGAGATGCACTGGCCCAGAGGAACTTATCACTTGAGAGGGTAATGGTGAAGACATTGAAATGATTTCAAAGCCTGGCAGTTAATGCTTCTTGCAGACAAAACTTTGCAGCCTCAGAGCAAAGCCGATTGTTGCATTTTTTGCCTTTGTCTTTCATGAAAAGTATTCTGAGAAAATGAAGCTGTACAAAGATAGTTTTGACCTTCTTATGATTACATGATAGATTTTAATTTTGAAGCAAGCAACCTCTGAGTGATGGCAGAGCAACTCTTGCACTTATTGGGGATGCACCCCTAAGAAAGTAAAGCAGAGCATTTGAGTCACAAAGATCCTCACTGCATTTGGTGTGGGGATAGGAGCTGGTATTAATCACTGCAGCTCTTGAATCACACAGCATTAACAAAGACCCTCAGTATTGTTGATTCCTCTCCAAATCAGTTGCTTTTCAATACAGTAACCACTGCTCACAAAAAAAAAATTCTCTGTCCAGTATCCATTCTGTCTGCTCACTGAATGTGGGAAGAGAATGAGATTTAAACCTTGCTGGCTTGTGAGACAGATGGGAGGAAAGACAGAGCTACAATGCTTGCTCTGCAGTTAGCAAGTGTTAATCCTGAGGTCGAGAGGTTACAGCACTGGCGGGGTTGTCTTAAGTACACAAGGCTTTTCCTGACTGATCTGTTTATTTGCTGTGTTCTTTCAGGACCCTGTCAAAGACGGTGAAACAAAAATCAAGGCGGACTATGCTCAGCTGTTTGAGGATATGCAGAATGCATTTCGCAGTCTGGAAGACTAGACTCGACCTCTGTGACCACTCCACTTTGTCCTCTCAGTTCCTCATCTCAGCTCCTCTGCTTCCCTACCTTACAAGAATGATGCAACAGTACTTGAGTTGATAAATTACCCTATGTTTTCCCTGTTCATACTCAGAGAGTGTCTTTACAAAACATTCCTCTTAGTTTGTATTTGGCATTGCTTTGTGTGTCTGAAATGGTGAGTGATGTGTGAATGAGCCTGGTTGAGTGAGGAAATGCTGTTGTACACTTCTAGGGTGGGAAAAATTTAACCTTTCCTCTCCCAGCTCTCTTGGTAACCAGTCTTTCGTCTTGGGATGGAACCAATTGAGCTGTACTGGCAGAGGAGGTGTAGGTCTTCATGCAGCCATGCGGTACATTGCGAGCTGGCAGTGGTAAGGGCATTTACACCTGGCACTTTGCTAAGTGACTATCAGATGTAGAACTCCCTGTTCTCAAGCAGAATTTTTGACCATACTCTGATGACATGTTGATCAACTAAAAATTCTTCACTACTCTGTAACTTCTCTCAGTTGAGTCTGTTGGTATTGAAATGCGGTGGTAGTTGTGGTTCTCCCCAAGAAGGGACTAACTAGAAGATGAGCACATACAAGCAACCAGTATAATTTTGTGCACTGGAGAAATACAATTTTATCTTCCTACGTAGTGCAGATAGTACTGTTGGTCTCAGAATCAGCTAAAATCAAAGCCATAGGTGCTTAGCTTCCAGCAGGATTTTACCTTCTTGGCTCCCACTCACCCCATAAACCTTTGTGACACTCAGCTGCTGTAGTTTGTGAAGCTTGTGACTGCTGCCATGTATTGCAGGATGTAGATGGCAAGTCACAGTGATGCCACATGTGTGGACCAGAATGCAGTCCTTCCTTGGTGGTGCTCTGTCTGCCAGTGCAGCTGCCCCCCAGTGCAGTGCCTGGGTCATACCAAGGAAAGGAAAGCGTGTGCTTAGCCTTCCTCCTCCACCTGTGCTCACAGGGCCTGATGGGTGGTGGCACAGAAGGTCCCCAGTTCCTGTGTAAGAGGAATGTATGATGCTAAACTGGGGATGGGGGATGAACAGGGGAAGGTTGACGAGTACAAAATGTATTTACTCCTGCTTTGTTGATTACGATGCGAGAGAAACCAGTGACTCTGGTCTTCTGCTCTGTGCTCTGGAAGCACTGTCAAGCAGCTGAAAATTGCTGTCTCTTGAGCTTGTTTATTGGCAAAATTAGAATGAGGTGAGGAATGAGCAGAGGACAGCCTTTCTGTCAAAGTCCCCGAGCCCAGCACTCATCCCATTGCTGCAGAGCAAGAGAGAGAAATGCTGGCATCCTCTCCAGTCTGTCCCTCTTGCTCGTGTCAGGTGGCATCCAGTGCTACTTGGCTGTGCAGCACCCTGTGCCCAGCTGGGTTCCAGCTGCCATCTGCTGCTTTGTTACAGTCCCGAGACAGTACCTGTTGTTGGTGACACTGTGCCTCCATACGCGTTCAATTCTGCACTGAAGTATTTCCACCAGCCGCCAGCTTTGAACAGTAGTGACGCAAAGGGATCTTGTGCTATGGACCAAATGCTGCCACTTCCATTATGGTATCAACCCACTGTTTGTCAGGGGAGAGCCCAGCTGAAACTTAAAGGGATTAACTGGTTTTGGTTCTCCCAAAAGAAACTGCTCCTCCAGCTGATGTTCTGGTAGCGAACGCTTAAGTTTACAGCTCACTAAACTTTTGATGTATGCTGCTTATTTTATCAATGAGCATGTGTGAATGAGTGGTCACCATCCAAGCCCTTGCTGGGCTCCTCATCATTTGTACCCTTCACCACTGTACAATGTAGCATTTCATGCTAGAAACCAGATGTTCTTATCTCTTTAAATAGAAGATGTTATAAACTTTACAGAAGATGTCTGAGATAATGCAGTTCTAATATTTATTGTGCTGTACCTGGCCCTGAAGTGTGACCAGTTCAAACAGTTTCATATATATTTTTGTCTTTTTTGTTTTGTGTCTGTTTTGAGTGTTGAGATTCTGATGTTCACTGTGTCCTGCAAGTCTTCCCTCCACAGCTGTGGGAGGAATTACAAGATGGGCAGAACCCCACCACCTACTTTATCTTGTATATTTCATAATGTATGTTGCTGGAAATTGTGTAAAAAAAAATAAATTTAAAAAAATTGTTGAAGTCAATGAAAATAAAATTGATTTAAAGTAGGTCTTATTTGTCCTGTTTACTTATGTCAAACCAAACCTGTGCCACAGTGGTGTATGTAGCAGACCATCAGGAAAGCTCACAGCTTGCTTAAAAAAATTACTTCATCAGTTTAGGGATTTCTTTAAACCTTTAAGCAGCAGTGGGGCAGGGATGCTTTACTTCAGTTCTCCCAATTCCAGTACAGCTTGCAGGATCACAGAAGTATTAGGGTGGGAAGGGACCTCTGGAGATCTAGTCCAACCCCCCTGCTGAGGCAGGGTGACCTAGAGCAGGTGACACAGAAACTCATCCAGGTGGGTTTTGAATGTCTCCAGAGAGGGAGCCTCCACAGCCTCCCTGGGCAGCCCGTTCCAGTGCTCTGCCACCCTTCATGTGGCAATTTCTTACTCATATTGAGATGGAACTTATTGTGTTTTAGTTTATAGCCATTGTTCCTCATCCTGTCACTGGAAACCACTGAAAGAGACTGGCACTGTCTTCTTGGCACCACCCCTGAGATATTTATATGCAGTGATGAGATTCCCTCTCAGTCTTCTCTAAACAGGCCCAGCTCCTGCAGTTTCTCCTCATAAGACAAATGCTCCAAACCTGTAATCATCTTTACAGCCCTCCACTGGACCCTCTCCAGTAGCTCCTTGTCTTTCTTGTACTGAGGAGCCCAGAACTGGACACAGTACTCCAGATGTGGCCTCACTAGGGGCAAGTAGAGGGGGAGGATCACCTCTCTTGACCTGCTGGCCACACTCTTCCTGATGCACCCCAGGACACTATTTGCCCTCCTCACCACAAGGGCACACTGCTGCCTCATGGTCAACTCGTCATACACCAAGACTCCCAGGTCCTTCTGAGCCGAGCTGCTCTCTAGCAAGACAGCCCCCAGCCTGTACTGGTACTTGGGGTTATTCCTCCAGGAATCAACTTGGACATTACGTGAAAGAGTTATAATGCAGTAAGTACTCTTGGGGGAGATATTTTTAGGATTACTTTTATTACAATAAAGGTGTAACTGTAAGCTTGCCTTTTGCTGCTAGTACCTGCCATGCACGCTAATGCAACAATTGCAATTGAACCACTTTATGGTACTTAGCTAAGCCTTAAAATCTTTCCCTGCTGTATACCTCATGCTGTGGAATATACCCCCTAAAATATCAGCTGTGTGTTTCAGATAAACCAATTGGAGCTTTGGGATCAGAAGACGAGCAGCACTGCCCCCCACAGCAACTCCTTTTAAATAAGGAGTTGAGGCCTTCTGTAAACAGCAACAGATAAATTAAGGATATACTAAAAGCATCACATTTGGGCATTTTTGTACATTGACCAGTATGTAACACCTCTTTGAAGAGAGTGTTCTGACATTTTATGTAATATATTAAGAGATACAGCAAGCTGAAGGTGTTCAAGTAATTCTACCACCTCGCAAAGGGGTAGAAGTCACAAGCTCATTCCTGGCAACCACAGACTAGCCAGTAGTTCTCTGTGGATATTAAGAAATCCATCAGGTGAAGTGATGAGTTCAGGTTTTGGCAGTTTGGAAGTTACCAACTGGCAGCGTCCTCACTTCATCCACTCGGCTTTTGTGGATCTGAAAGGCTGGTGTCACCCAGCGGCCACAGGAACACTGCTCACCCCTCCAGCTGAAAGAGCCCAGCTTCGATGCACATTTGGGACACAGAAGCTGCAAGAAGAACACAGGACTCGGTCTAAGGCATGTGAGATGTAGATCTCGTTAAAAACAGACCAAAAAGGTAGACTGGGATGGCTGTATTGCTGTTTAGCCCTGAGGTGTAGCAGGCAGCTGTGCTGGCAGAAGGGATGGTGTGGAAATGCAGCTGCTGGGACCTGGTGTGGTTCCATGACAGTTTTACCAGGGTCGAGAAAGACTCAGTCAGCCTGAGACCACAATGGGTTTTTTAAGTCCCACAAATGTTTCTCATACTAAAACAAACAGCAGATAAACCCTGTCCAATACCCTGGTGTTCTCAGCCCAACCCAAGCAACAGCTCATTTCCTTGTAAAAGGGTATTTTACATTTAAGAATCTGCCCATAAGCTGCAAAGTTCATGCCAGAAAGGCTGGGAGACCCAGGTCCCTTGGGGGGGGGGGGCGTTCTTTCAGGGAACAGACAGAGTTTGTTTTGCCTTTGAAAAAAAAACAACCAAACAAACCAAAAAAATAAAGCGCATGCTCCACCTGTCCTTCCATTACTCCAAGCAATGCTGGCTCCATCCACTGCACAGGTTCAATGAAGTAAGAGGTGCACTTTTCATGGCCATTGCCACAAAGCCGTGCAGAGTCCGTTATCCTCTTGTGGGCAAAGGCTGTTGGTCCGCTTCCCTCCATGTGGGACAAAATGCTGGAACTACGGAACAGAGCGCGTCTGCCGTCCATGACACAGGGGGGGGAAAAAGAAACAAAATAAATGCCACTTTTTAAAATGGGGAAATCTACAGACAATAGAAAACAGGGATATGAACCTCCTGACAGTAAGTAATTACACAGGAGTACAAATCCGACATTTTTAAAAATTAGTGTAGAAGGCTTGCAGGCACTGACTACATTCAAGGCTGCTCCTTAACAAATCTAGGGTTTGTGTAGGCCGGGACTCTGTCCCAGAGCTGTATGCTGTCTTTTATATTTTTAAACAATTCCTGACTAGTAAAACCTAAAATCTACAGTCATACGCTTGAATAAACCTACACCCAGGCCATAGCAGGATTATTCAATTTCCCTTTAAGCAATCCATAAAAAGTAGTTAAAATTCACTGAATCCCCAAATCTACCAGAAGTTTCTTCTGGAGAAACCGACGGTCAAAACTCAAACTCTAAGCTAAGGTTTAGGAGCAAAGACTCCATAAAGCTAAGTGGAATCATGCTTGCCTACAGAACATGGCAGGTGAGGTCGCACCAGTGCTGCATCACAAGTTGTGAAAAGGTTTGCATTTTGTACTTTGATTTGATTTCTTTTTGGCACACACAGTATGGAAACTTAGGCAACAGCTCATCCTTGACTTTACGATAATGACATGCCCATTGATCTACATGGGCTCTTCTTCTCTTGAGTGGATTCCACAATGACATTTTAAGGAGAAATACAAAGTATTTTTTATATATATATATATATGAATAATTATTTATATATCTAAAGTACCTGCATTTCCTGCACCTGTAGAGAACCTCTGTGTTTGGAGTTTGACATATACTGGTTGGATCAACAGCAAAGACTTCTCGGGGCAAGTCTTGAGGTTCTGCAGAGGGGTCAGTAACAAGTTGTGGATCAGACCAAATCAGCCACACTGCATTCCTGGGAACAAGACAGGACTGCGTCTCTGCCCCAGCCCCAGCATGCAGGACCCACCTTCTTCTCTTTCATTTTCTTCTCACCAATTCCAGTAGATTAAGCTAAAAATGAAAGAGCCTCATCCCACCACACCTAAGACTGGGATTTGCTTAATGCAAGAAACTGATATCTAGACTATGGCCTTAACAATGGTAAAATAGCTGTAATTTGCTTTATTTTATTACTTAAACAGAAAGTAAAGGCAGAGGAGGTGTTGGAGCAGTTCTGCCAATGTTTTAGTGCATGCAATACAGAAAGTCAGCTTACAAATAAGAACTGATAAAGACAATGACACTTGAAGGGTGACAGCACTGTCATGCTGGGTATGCAACATCAAGATCTTGCAAGAAAAGCTACAGATTATTATTTTATTAAAAAATTACACATATGCACACAGATTTATCACAGTTACCCTCCAGCAAATTGAAGTATAAAAGTTGACTTCAGATTTCAACTTCATCTCAAGTTTTGTGTGTTATTTTTAATTTTTTAATCTCATTGACTTCTTTTCTGAGGATGTTGCTTGCTTTGCCAGAGACACAAAAATCACGAAATGTATCAAACTGACCTTTACCATTTTTGCACTTTGCTAAAAAGCACAGCACCTTACGGATCTTATTTCTCAGGCATCTCTCAAAGGCACATTTTTTCTCCGCTGATTAGCTGGGGCTCTCTAGGGTCAGCACGATGTAAATGCTTGCCTGGCCAACTCCTGGCTCGGCTGCTTTGAGGGCAAAACTCGAAGCCAACCCTCTTTGACACGGCCTTCTGTGTTCATTTCGGGACAGACAGGCCCCACTTCGGACACTGCCCCAGGCTTCGCTCCGCGCACCCGCCGCTGCTCCCACTCACCGGAGAGCCTCTCGCTGAGCATCTCCAGCCGGTACCGCTTGTAGAGGACGCTGCCGCTGTCCACGGCGCAGCCCATGGCCTCGTACAGCTTCAGCTGCCCCTGGAAACCCGGGTTCACCCTGCGGCGGGGGCGAGAGGACAGCGGGGTGAGGGGGCGCCGGCCGGGCACGGCGCGGGGGGCGCGGGCGGGGCACCCACTCTGCGTCCGGCTTGGCGGCCCTGACGGCGGCGAGCGCCTCCTCACAGCCGAGCCCCTGCGTCTTCATCAGGTAGGCGGCGACCACGGCCACGCTGCGGCTCACCCCGGCATGGCTGCAAGGCAAGGGCAGGCCGTCAGCAGCGCGGCCCGCGGGGAGCGCTCGGCCCCGCCGCCGCCGCCGCCCCGGAGCTCACCAGCGGACGAGCGCGGCCCCGCCGCCCGCCCGCGCCGCGCCCAGGAACGCGGCGCATTCGTCCAGCCGGCTCAGCAGGTCCGTGCCGGGCTCGTCCCGCGCCCTGACGTGCATGGCCCGCACTCCCGGCACGGCCGGCGGCTCCTCCGCGTCCACCGTCAGCACCGCCACCACCCCCGCCGCCGACAGCGCCTCTGGGCACGAGCACGACTCCGCGCCGCCCACGTAGAGCCCCGGCAGCACCGCCACCAGCCCGCCGGCAGCCGCCGCCGCCGCCGCCATGGCTGCGACGGGCGTGAGGGGAAGCGCCGCCCTCGGCGTGGCGCGGCTGCGGCTGCGCTCCCGGCACCGGGGTCAGGGCGCTGCTTTCATTTTTGGCCGCCGGCGTTTAACTGCTGACTTCCATTGTAATCCTTACGCATCTGTGCGTTCCAGTGCAGTTCTCTCCTCCGTCCTTTTCAAAATCAAGGGGTCTCCTACCTCCCCATCTCCTTACAAATGCTCAGAAAGCACGTATCACAGAGTTCCCACGGAATCACAGAATGGGTCAGGTTGGAAGGGGCACGGCGCGTCATCTGGTGCAACCTCCCTGCTCAAGCAGGGTCATCCTAGAGCACATGGCACAGGATTGCATCCAGATGGTTCTGGAATATCTCCAGTGAGGGAAACTCCACACCCTCTCTGGTCAGTCTGTTCCAGTACGTGGTCACCTGCACAGTAAAGAAGTTGTTCCTCATATTCAGGTGGAACTTCCTGTGCATCATTTTCTGCGCATTGCCTCATGTGCTAGTGGCTGGCAGCACTGAGAAGAGCCTGGCTCCATCCTCTTGGCACTTGGCACGGTCCCCCTCCCTTTTTTATATCATTAAAGAATCTCCCAGTATGTTGTTATTAAAATTCCATTATTTTTAAATTAATTTTGTGGGTTTGAGGTCTCCATTTGCTACTGTTAGTATGTTTTCTCTCAATTTTTATTTTTTTTTCTTTGGAGGTGGGGTAGAAACAGCTCTTCAACAATCAGAGTGGTTTTCTGGTAACTGGTTTCTTCCAAGTGGAGTTGATAGGCTGCTCTTTCGAGATGGGTGCCTGGATTTTGCTTCAGTGCAACTTCCAGTGGGGGGCTGAATAGATAAAAGCAGATCAGAGGTGAGCACCACAGGAAAACCCAGTGTCTGAACTTCCAGTTCTCATTTTTGCTATTCTTACTACTCAGAGAAATCTTGTGATGCCAATGGCAAACGTGGTGTGAAAAGGAGCAGTTATCTGGGAAGCTTATGGAAGCCACATTGGTATCCAGATTTGTGATTATGAATACTAGCTTGGAGATTAAAACCAAAGAGCAGGGCTGTGAAGAGCCTTCAGTTGCTGATCCCTGGCTTCTTTATAGGATGGTAACTGCCAGCAGGAATTCTCCATCTGAGCTGAGTTTGCCTACAGGAAAACAAGTACATGGAAAGTTTGCTGGGAAACTTATCAGCTTATTGCTGAGGTCTGTTACATGGTCACATTTACCTAAGTGGGAGGGCAGTCAAAAGCTCACAACGTTTGACTTTAACTCTTTCTAGATGGAAGCTTCTTATTCAGGACTCAAACTTCAAGCACCTTTTTTAATGTCACGGGTTTTCCATCCCTGTGAACCTTTTTTGTCACACACCTTATGAACTGGTTATGCTTCCCATTGCAGCCTAACTGGAAGCCAGACCAAATAATTCCTCATTGGCCTTGTTGGAAACATATGAATGGTTCTTGCCATTGAAAATCAAATGTCTGGTCCAGCCTGAAACTGCCTCACTGCTTTGTTTTATAGTAGCCCTCATGCAACAAGTAGATTTTGAAGACTTAAACAGGAACTATAAATAAATCCAGATTTTTATTCTGATCTCTTACTGTTAACTGAGCTATTACTTGTATACAGCGCTGAAATCCACAGAATCATAGAATATGCTGAGTTGGAAGAGACCCACAAGGATCATCAAAGTCCATCTCCTGTCCCTGCACAGGACAGTCCCAAGAATTACACCATGTGCCTGAGTGCATTGTCCAAACGCCTCTTGAACTCTGTCAGGCTCGGTGCTGTGACCACTTCCCTGAGGAGCCTGTTCCAGTGCCCAACCACCCTCTGGATTAAGAACACAGTGTAGACAATCCAATGCAGCATAGACAAGAGGCACCACATCCTCTGGAAATCTTTGATTCCAAAGTTTGCCACTGAATACACAGGTGCAGCCACCTTTTTTCTACCCATCATAGGGTCCAGGTCTGGTCTATGGCAAAATGAGACGGAGCACTCACTTTTCCTCCTGCAGATAAGGATACTCTCCCTTAGCTCTTAACAGGATACCTGCACAAAGTACTGCCACCCAATGCATTGCCAGACTTAGCTTTTCTTTCTTGTCTCCAGAGATCCCAATTCTTCATTTAGTACTCAAGCCTTTTTGTCCAAAGAGATCTCATAGCTGCAAGTTTTACCCAGCATAGGCCAGAATTTGCAAGTTTCTGAAGAGAGGTAAAATGTCAGATTTCATTATAAAGGGCTATGCTAAGGCTCTCCCCATGTGGGACATGGAACCTTACCCTGTCTCCACTCTATGGGACAGGAGAGCCTGAAAGGCCCAATTACCTGTCACTGGAAGCATTGTTCCAGCACAGATCTATACAAGACAGCTGTAGGCAGAGCTGTTGCAAAAACATCTGCAAGGGCCTCCTGGATCCTTGCAGGATGCTGACTAGCCATGGAGGAGGTGAGAATGGCAGTCCCCTCAGACCTGATAGGGTGAGACTGAAACCTGTTGTGAAGGGAGATTTTTATCCCTTTCCCACAGAAAAGGCAGATGGATCTGGGGTACTGCAGAGCAGCTGTCCTGCTACAGGAGTGATGTGCCACCACAGAGATGCTGTTGGGGGTGCTACCCATGAAGCATCATCAAGGACACCTCCTCACCAGTGCCAGCAGTTGTCAGTCTTGCTGGGAGATGGACAGTGGGACAATGGCTTCCAGAGCTGTAGAGTTTCCATGTACTGCTGGTGGCGTGCAGAACAGACTGAGATGGCTCTTTGTAGTTCAAATGGGCCCCAAGGTTTCTGTGAGTGCCAGTCCATAGCACCAAGTTTGCTGCCACCCTGCTTCTCCTCCCATGCTTACCCTAGTGCCTGTGTGATTGTGCAGCAGCCCAGCTGGCAAGCTGCCCCAGGCAAAGAAAAATCTCCTCTTTGGATGCATCTGTTCTAAATCGCATAAACCTGACCTAAAGGAAAGGGTCTGACTGTATCTGAGGATGGGGTGTCTCTGACAGCTCCCATGTAGATTATTTTAAGCTACATAACTGTGCAAAATGTCCCCTTCCAGTTGCTATTTCCATCAGTGAGAAATGAAAGGTTTAATGAAAAAGCATTAAAAAATGCAGACAACTTTTCAATAACAGCCTGTATAATCTAGCATGTGAAAAAAAACATAATGAAAAGAAAGACTGATGGAAATTAAAACCGGATCAAACTGTGTTTGGACCTTTACTTGTGAAAGCAGATAACAATTGCACCAAAATATCATGGCAAAAAACCAGATTATCCCTCTCTTGAGCAATCTGAAGGAAGTCTGCAGACAAGTGCAAGTTGTTGAAGGGGCTATGAGTTTTACTGTGGGATTATATTATCCACGGGCTATATAAGTACTAAGAGGTGGTTAATCATCTTTGTTAGCCTCCAAATCTGTGAATTTGCAGGGACAAACAGTATCATCTGCAACGAAAACCAGGCAGGGCTTGCAGATGCAGAATCCCAAGAGGCTGATATAGTTGTTGTGTGACCACTACACTTCTCTGTACCGGTGGAGAAGGAACGTGAAAAAGATGTGATTTCAAAGCGAAAAGCTATAGTGGGGGGAAGTACAAAGTCCATTGGGCAGAGCCCACAGATCAATCAGTACCCAAGGGCTTCACACTACACAACCTTTGCTGTTTCTCTCTACCCCCTTTTGTTGTGTTTGCCACCTGCAGCCTGAGGCAGTGTGTCCTGAATTTGCTCATGACTCCCAAATTGGAGTAAATATTTTTTTCAGTCTGATTAGCAAACTCTTGTTCTCCCCCCCGCCTCTGCCTCCCTCCCATCATCTCCTCTACCACCGAAAATTTTGATGGTTTGTTCTCCCCTGGGTGCCAGGAAACCGTGTGACTAATTAAGCAGTTGGGGCGAGCTCAGGTGCAAGGAAAAAACAAGTCAGATGATGGGCTGCTGCCCACTCGCTCCAGCAAGTGCATTCCATCTCTGCATGTGTCTGCCCTGCTGCTTCATAAGGCAAAAGAAAATGCCAGGCTTCTCTGGGCTGCCCACTCTGCATCCTCACAGCACAACCATATCAGCAAAACCAAGTCTCCTGCTGCAGAAGCAAAAGTATCGAGGTCTGGGGAGAGATGTAACCACCTCTTCCCTCCCTGAAAAATTTGACCTGTGTACTTCATCACACAGCAGGGTGGCTCTGCTCCTTCAGATTTTTAGGCAGTTTGGGGAATGTATATCAGAGAATTTGTGAGAAGAGTCTGCAGCCCATAGCCCAAGTTGCCAGAGGTGGCATGCAGCAAAGTTATGAAAGGGCTAATGGCTGGGGACAGATTCAAAAAGACATATGTGAGAGACAGCAACTCTGGGTCCCTGTGTCCTCTTCGCATGTAAATGGAGCAGGAATTTGGAGCTCCCACTTTGCATGAGTCCTGCTGGTGAAGGAGCCTGGTGGCATTTCTTGCCTCTTGGAGAAGGAGTGTCTCTCATCTCTTGCTGAGCTCAGAACTGTGTGGAAGCTGCGAAGTCCTACACAGTAGCATCTCATCCCTTGGAGCAGGGGATTCCCAGAAGTCACAGTGCTTCTAGCAGCAAATTTAACCTCAGATTTTTTAAAGGCTGCTGCTTCCTGCATTAGTACTATCTGTGCATCTATACTGGACTCCACATCCGTGTATCAGAAGAAAGGATTGCTGCATCTCCCAGCAGAAAACCTCAAAGACAGAGGAAGCTAGCAACAGAGAAAGGAGCTCACTCTTGATTCTCTGCAGGAAGATTTCATCATAACCCCGTGTGGGTGGGATGTTCCTAACCATCTCCATGCTCTAAGCATCTGCAGACATGCAGTTACTCCACATGTCAGACAAAAAAGAAGAGTTTTCCAACTGCAGATTTGATGCTCAATTACAGAATGGAGCCTGACAGCTACTACTACTGGGTATTAATAACTCTGCTTCACTTTATGGCTTTAACAGCTGTAGCAACCAAGATTTATGATGACACATTATGTTCAGCAATGCATCATGTAAGGAAACTAATCTGACAGTGCCAGGTCACTGAGCTGACTTACAAGCTTTTAAGTGGGCTTCTTCTGCCAGATTTGCTGCCCTATTCACTGGATAAAAATGAACAACTTGCACAGTGTTAATAAAACTCTGTACTTGCCTCTATTTTGGCAGTTCACAGACTCTTTTCCCCCATCACACTGCCATCCCAGGAGCCAATTGGTCCTTCTTTATTCCCCATCCTCTTTCTGAAAACCCTTTGAAAAAGGTCCAGTGCTGTGTATCCTGAAGAGGGATACACCACAGGACAGGAGGAGAGGGATGAAGCTGGGAGGAAACACTGGGACCACAGACAGAGATGAGAGATGGAACAGCTATGAGAGAAGGGTGAGATGATAGTTGTACGAGGGCAGAGGGGGGACTGTGGCTGCCACTGCTCACTGTCTTGCAGCAGGAATTTATCTATATCCCAGTCACTCTTAGAGAAAGGATGGCTGGCAAAGATTGGGATCATCCACTACTTCTCCCCAGACTTGGAGTTACAACTGACAGAGGGAAAGTCAGTCCTAAATAGAAGTTGAACATTAAGATTGTACATTGGAGTTGGGTCTGGGTCTGTGTCAGCCACCTCGGCAGCCACAACACCTGAGCAGTAACCCATGGTTTTTAATCTCTCATCTCAGCAGTGGGCTGTATATTTCCATGTTTTCCATCCTCACAGCACTGTAATCCACTGCACAGATGCAGGTGGATGGATAGCAGAAGGCAGCTTCTCATCAGTTGTAAATGGGCTCATTCTCCCAGTCGTTCATTACTCAAAGATGCATTCCTCATTATTCTGGTAATTTACCCAGGAGTCTGGTCCAGCTGGCTTTAACGGCATTTCCAATTCCTACCCCGTGGACCCTTTCTGTGGGACCCATGAAAAGCAATTAAAAAGAAGAAGTGTATGGTCAGGAAGTCTAAGTTTACTGCAGAGAGTACTGCGCTTCCCCTGACAGATACTCAAGGTCTGCAAGTCGAGGATGCAGAAAACACCCTATGACAGAGTTGAAATACCTCTTTGTGTTTACAAACTTTTTTTTGTGAAACAAGAAATTGTGAACAAATAATGTAAAGTATGAACCTTTGATTAACACTTTAACATCTGTAATAGCAGTATGTGCTGCAGTTTATCTGTGCCTGTGTTGGTATCTAATTACTTTTTTTCAAAAAGGAATTTAATTGCTGTTTGCCTGTGGGGCAACAGAAAATATACTGTTCAAAGTCATCAGTTATTGTCATAAGACAACAATATTTGATGCAGAAATATTGCTGAAGAAATATTCTTAAAAGGTGAGATTATTCACTGTTTTAACCTCCAAGTGAGACATTTCCTCACTGGCGGTTATGCCTCTCTCATTTCTGGTACTACTTGTCTTGAGTTCCCTACTTCTCTGTCTAATTTTAGAAACACAGGGAAAAAAAATGTTGAGAGAGATCTGGATCCTCATATCCAGCTCTGTACCATCACAGACACTCATATTACATATTTTCTTTTTCAGCTCTGTCTTGAAACTAGTTTTATTCCACTCCCTCCGTCCTGTGATGCTCTGAATTAATGATTATCTCATCCGACAAAAAAGATTATAACTTGCCTTGATTCTTGTGTCAATGTTATACTTCAACTTAAATAGTTCCTTTTTTTTCCTGTTATTTATCCCCATGGTTGGCTATTGCAGGAAAATAAATAATTAAAATAACTAAGCCGCTCCTATATTTCTGCTCAGCTTTGGCTTTCTTGGTGCAGCAAGGCAAGTCTATTTTGTTTGCTAGGCAAAGAAGAACTTTTCAGTTTTCCCTTACAAGGTCAGCTTTTCTCTGTGCGTATGCAGGTTTTAACTCATTTTTCTTGACTGTGTATGACCAAACACTGTAACAGATGTGGTGGTAGGGGAGTGGTTTTGCCATTGCTTTGTAAGTACTTTTTTAAAACTCTACTAGAATTATGTCAGCTGGCTGTCCTAGGTTAAGTTTTGCTTCCCCCCACCCCCAGCAAGTCTCGATTATCCTACAAAAGGCAAATACCTTGTGTCCTTTCTCCCCTGCGTTGCTGAAATGTTGTGTTCTCAGTAGAAATCGTAACTTTTGCCCCCAGAATGCACAATCTTGCACCCTGCGCTATTGAACACCAGCTGATTTTTATGATGCTGCATCTCCAAGCTGCTTCTGTCTAATTGTTTCATCCTCCTCCTCCATGTCTCCAGAACCTCCCACAGCTCATCAACTGTGATTTCCAGTAGCACACTGTGTCAACACATGCACGCTGTCATGTCCTTGCAAGCACACCCTTGTAGGTTCTGTATGAACTCCTAGTTTGGCTGTTTCTGGTGGGGCACCACAGAGAACAGTTTGGCAGAGCTTGGATGTTTGGGACCTATGCTGACGGTTGCTCTGTTTGGGATGGGGTGCCTTTGGGGAAGCCATGCTGTGTTTGTCAGCTCTTCATCATAGTCCACTGAATCTCAGAATCACAGAATCAATTAGGTTGGAAAAGACCTCTGAGATCATCGAGGCCAACTCTATGAACAAACACCACCATGTCAACTAGACCACAGCACTAAAGTGCCACATCTGGTCTTTCCTCAAACACCTCCAGGGACAGTGACTCTGCCATCTCTCTGAGCAGCCCATTCCAATGTCTAATCACCCTTTCTGGGAGGAAATTCTTCCTCATGTCCAACCTAAACTTCCCTTTGCTCACCATAAGACTCTTGCCTGGGAGAAGAGGCGGCCTCCACCTGGCTACAACCTCCTTTCAGGTAGTAGTAGAGAGCCTCCCCTTCTCCAGCCTAAACAACCCCAACTCTCAACCGGTCCTCATAGGATTTGTGCTCCAGACCCTTCACCAGCTGCACTGCGCTTCTTTGGACTCCCTCCAGCACCTCAATGTCCTTCCTGAACTGAGGGGCCCTTGCAAAGTTTCCCCCTGTGCGGGGAGGCTGATGGGCGAGTCCCCGAGGTGGGGGCTGAGGGTTCCAGGGCGCGGGCGACCCCCCCGTCCTCTCCCCATCCCGACCGCCGCGGGGCTCCCCGGGCTGAGGGCCCGGCGGCCGGACCGGCGGCCAGAGCCGCCCCCGCTGCGGCGGGAGGGCCGGGGCGGGCCGGGCCGAGCGGGGCGGGCCGGGGCGGGGCGGCCATAAAGGGCCATAAAGGGCGGGCGCGGTCAGTGGCGGGGCTGGCGCGGTCGCTCGGGGTGCGCGGCGCGGCTGAGGTGAGCGGGGCTCCGGGCTCCTCTCCGGGGCGGAGCGGGCGGGGTTACGGTCACTTTGGTGCAAGCTCTCCTGGGAGCGAGCGCTCGGTAACGCTTTTGTAATGGTTGTTGATATTCAAAACGGCAGAACGCGGGTTCCGTTGAATCCCGGTGAAGGGATGAACGTCCCACGGAGGGAACCGGACCTCCCCGCCCTCAGCGCCACTGGGGTCCGAGGGGGACCTGTGACCCTGAGGGGGTGGGCGCCTGCAGTTTTTTGGGTGTTGTGTCAAGTTATGTCTTATTATGGCAAATTGCTGCTGCAGAATAGCACACCTCATCGTGACAAAGGCGAAGGTGTGTTGTCTTTGCTCCTTCTGCCTCTGATTAATAATCTTTAAGCTTACTGGTAAAGATACTTAGTGTCTTTTCCTTCCATAGTGGTTTCATTACCTGGGAATGAGTATCTTTAGGCATCAGATTTTCTTGTGTTGGGAATGGTCGGTGGTGAAACAAGAAGTATGTAAACTACTAACATCCCAAATACACTGAAGTCACTAAGATACTGTTGTCACTAATGTAAACCTTGCTGAGTAGGCAAATGCGAGTGATTTGGGAATGGAAGGCTTTGGAGGTTGGCTGCTTGAGAATTAAATTTTCTGCTGAATTGGAAATGAAAGAACTTTGTCTTCCTTCCCCAAGGGCAGCAGTGTGCGTTATTCTCCTAGGTGAGGATCACCAAGCAGAACTAACTGTGTGGGTGGGAAGCACTGGTCCAAGTCCTTTCTGGTTACTGGGTGATCTGTGTGTGTTGCCTAAGCCACGGAGAGGGCTACAAACAGGAAAAAGGAGAGGGAATATTTTCAGAGGTAGTAGCTGGAAGCACTTGCAGCTTTAGTTAGAAGACTTTTGTGTTCTTTAGTGATCTGAAGAATATAATGGAAATACAAGGAGTTCACAATGGAAATATACTTTAATGCACTTGAAGTGTCTGAGAAACTTCTGGCAGGCTTGATGCCTTTGGGTTTATGCTGTGTTGGAGCATTAAGGATTGAGCTGGGAGAACCTCTTGATTTATCCTAGTTTAATCATCTTGTGAGTCACAGTGTTTTTGTGTTGTGCCTGCTGGTGCTGATGAAACCCAAAGCAGCACAGTTCGTGATGCAGCAGCTCATACTCAAGGACAGAAGAAAGTTCCCCAGGAGCATTTTAACCTTACTGTGTATTTGATCTAGGATGTGACTCTCCTACAGAGGTGGTGACAGGTCAAATGAGCTGCTCAAAAATTAAAAGCTGGAAGAGGAGGGGCATGAGATGACAATAGCTATTCTTTGATACTTGATTTAAAAACATTCTATGTTGTTGCATGTTAGGAAACTATATGGTTGGGGTTTAAAACATTCTTGGTAGGCAAGAGTTAATTTGCTTAAGTTTGTTTAGTCTGACCTTGGCAGCTGCAGTCTTCACAAGTACTTGGGGCAGAAGAAGGTGAGGCTTCAATTAGTCTTTAGCTGTCAGGAAGCACCTGGCTGCAATAGAAACCTGGAACACTTAAAAAAAGAGTATTAATACCAGTTGGAGTTGCATGACTTTAGAACATATGTAAGGATCTACATGCTTACATGTAAAAGACAAGCAGCTTGAGGAATCTTGCCACATCTGAGCAGGTCACTCTCTTGTGCTTAAAATGTTCACATAAGGCTGTGATCAAGTCTGGTTAGTGAGATTCTCATTGTTAAAAGAGTAACACTAACTTGATAGACATCATCTGAATACAATGCCGGCTCTTATAAACTTGTTTGCCCTTCACAAATGAGCAAAAGTTGGGGCAGGTATGGATATTTCCACAGAGGCGGTTTGGTTAGGCAGTGTCTCTGAAGAAGAGTAAAGAGTTGCTTACAAAGACTAGAGTCCAAGTTGAATGTTGTTACCTGACTTTGCAGCTGAAGTTCTGTCCAGAATGCTGAAGTGCTGCAGCTTTTTCAGGAGCAAGATGTACTTGGCCTTTATTCTATAAGGGATAGATGCTGGATGGTACGGAAATAAAAGTCTTTTATGAAAAGGAAGAAATTTTCTATTTCTGGCATAATTTAAGTGCTTTCAGTGGACTAGATGTCTAAGCCCCGAAACTAACACCTGAGTGTTATCTACTGTTGTGTTAGTTGGAGGGAGCAGTTTGAGCTTTATATGTATGATGAAACAACTTCAAAGCTTTACTTTCAAAAATGCTTTGCAGCTCATCTGGCTTCAGCTGGTGCTGCAGATGACTTTAAAGTTGGGTAAAGCTTTTGTGTTATCTTTGTTGATAATTTTCATTTCATATAAAGTGCTTTTCTGAAGTAACTCTAACTTGCCAAAAACCAAAGACAATGACAATTAATTTTTTTTTCTGCTTGCACCAATAGAGAAGCTATGTATCATGTCAGGTGGAAGGCTTGCTGATAATCATTAGTACACAGAACTACTTCCTTCTAATTTGTCTGTGTGAATAGACAGAAAAACAGAACCTAGGAATGTGCCTAGGAAGCATAAACAGAAAGTCTGACTTGTCTTTTCCTTTTTATATTTTACCTCCCTACAGTTTCTTTGGAGAAGAAAAGCCTTAAGATGGCAGGCAAAGGAAGTAACACAGCAGACTGCATGTCATGCAGTGTACTGAACTGGGAGCAGGTCAGCCGTCTGCATGAGGTTCTTACAGAGGTGGTTCCAATCCATGGACGAGGTAACTTCCCAACACTGAAGATAACTCTGAAGGACATTGTTCAGACAGTTCGGAGTAGGCTGAGTGAAGCAGGCATTGTGGTACGTGATGCCCGTCTGAATGGCTCTGCAGCTGGTCATGTCCTGGTCAAGGATAATGGGCTGGGATGCAAAGACCTGGATCTCATTTTTCAAGTTTCTCTTCCAAGTGAGGCAGAGTTTCAGTTAGTTCGAGATGTGGTCTTGCGGTCCCTCTTGAATTTCTTGCCAGAAGGAGTAAGCAAGCTAAAAATCAGTCCTGTAACACTGAAGGAAGCCTACATCCAAAAGCTGGTGAAAGTGTACACAGGGACTGACCGTTGGAGCTTGATATCACTTTCCAACAAGCATGGCAGAAATGTGGAGCTGAAGTTTGTAGACTGTATACGACGGCAGTTTGAGTTCAGTGTGGACTCATTCCAAATCATACTGGACTCCCTGCTCTTTTACTACGACTACTCAGAAACCCCCATGTCAGAGCACTTCCATCCAACTGTGATCGGGGAGAGCATGTATGGAGACTTTGAAGCAGCTTTTGACCACCTTCAGAACAAACTGATAGCTACCAAAAATCCTGAAGAGATCCGAGGTGGTGGGCTTCTGAAGTACAGCAACCTCTTAGTCCGAGACTTCAAGCCCATGGATAAGGATGAGATCAAAACCTTAGAGCGCTACATGTGCTCCCGATTCTTCATAGACTTCCCAGACATCCTGGACCAGCAGCGCAAGCTAGAGACCTACCTCCAGAACCACTTCTCCAAGGAAGAGAGGAGCAAATATGACTACCTCATGATTCTGCGCAGGGTGGTGAATGAGAGCACAGTCTGTCTCATGGGACATGAGCGAAGGCAGACTCTCAATTTGATTTCTCTGTTGGCGCTCAAAGTGCTGGCAGAACAAAATGTCATCCCTAATGCCACTAATGTTACCTGTTACTACCAGCCAGCACCTTATGTTAGTGATGTAAACTTCAACAACTACTATCTCGCAAGTGCTCCTGTGCTGTACAGCCAGTCCTACCCTACTTGGTTACCTTGCAATTGATGGCTTCACTCGAGTGTTCCTGAATGGAGGCTACTGAATGCCAAGATGCTGAGTCTGTATATATAGATAAGTAATAACTGCCAGTTGGATGTTTTCTAATGGAAGCATGACTGCATTGAACTGTCCATTTCTGGTGTGCAGTGGGATTATGCAACCAGATGACCTGCTATGAACCTTTCAGTGTATCTCTACAAATGCCAAGAAGCCTTATTGTCTCTTCATTGGGAGAAGAGAACCAGCAGTCAAATGTTAAGAGGAATTGTTAAGAAACTGTACTAGTTCTGGAAGTGGCTATTCAGATGTGATTTAAGTGAAGTATCCAGTAAACTGGGTTAGTTAATAGATTGTAAAATGCCTTGTGCGGAAGCTGCACCTGGAGTAGCAGCAAAACTCTGCTTTCTATTGCATAACCTAGTTATTCTTCCCCAGTTCAAGTTCTGGCCAAACTTCTATTGAACTAATAGACTAAACTAAAAGAATGGGTGCATGTCATGCTTGGGTTGCTTTCACTTTTTGGCTGTGTAGAGGTGGTAATGATATGGGTACTGTCTGTCTTGTAGAGGGCCTAAATGTTGTTTCCTGTAGTACCTACAGATATGCGGTCTCACCTCAAGTTCAAGATTAATTTCTTGGAAGTTGAAGATGGATTCCTAAGTCTATCTCTAAAGCGTACACTGGCTAAATTTTTCCTGAGTACCAAAATCTGGGAGGTGGCATCTCTAAACATGTACCAAAATACAATCTAAAACTTGGCAATGCAAAAAGTCCTTGAAATTATGAATTGAAGCTTTAAATAGAGTTGAAACCACAGTTTGAATATTTATGATGGAAAAGTACTCTTGAGTCCAGGATCAAGCTGAAGCCTTTCTGACTGTATCCTTCAAAACAGTTTTTAGCACAGTTGGAAAGTAACACTGCTCTTATACTGAGTTTGGCCCAATTTTCTTCTTCACAGGTCCACACCAAAAAACAAACCAAACCAAAAACCAACCAAACAAAAAACCCCAACCAAACCCAAAACCAAAACCAACCAAACAAAAAAACCCCAAAAAACCCCCCAAACCTCAAAAAAACCAACCAAACCAAAACCCAGCAAAAAATCACCCCAAGCCCAAAACATTGTGAGCTCCAGGGTTATGTGCATTCCTACCACAGTATAAATTCCAAAAGTGCCTCCTAAAATGAATTTCTTACTGTACAACTTCAGGCAGGTCCTGAAGGCTTGTCTTTCTGTCATCACTTAAAGTTTATCACTATCACCTGGTCACTGCATGAGATGGTATTTTGAGCAGTTAGAGTAAAATTTTTCCTTTTTGCTGGTCTTAAACCTCACTTTAAGGGATAAATAAACCCTAAGCAGATCTCACCACAGAAGCTCTATGTGTTGAAAGTTTGGGCCTGTTTTCAAAGTAGCCTCTGGAAGAGTATGCACTCCCTTGGAGGGATAGGGGGTTGACCTTCCTGAAGGGTATGTGCTGAACTTGCTGCTTTGAGACTCCTGTGCTTTATAAAGAAACCTAAAAGTTCCCCAGTTATTTATATAGTGATGTTAGAAAGTGGTATATTAACTGGATGATTTTCACTGAATTACAATAGTAAAATTCATGTAGCAAATAATTTTGAATTTCTTTTGCTTAACCAGATAGGTAGACTAGAAAGGCAAATCTTAGAGCTATTTACTGCTGCAATGTTCAAGAATGCTTGCTTGCTGAATCTTTATTACCTCTAGCTGTTTCTGCAAGCTTGTGAGACCAAAGTGCCTGATGAAACAAATTATTTAAGCTTAAAAGGTAAAGCAGAAAGCAGCACCAATGTTGGATTACTGTTCAAGGTGGAAACGTCAGCAGTGCATCACTTAAGTGGCTGTAAAAACTGCTGGTTCATCATAGGACCAAAAGATTCTAGTTACATTTTAAGTTCTCTCATTTTTCATAACTACTTCATAAACACTGCCTCAATAGAGCAGCGAGGCTACTCTTGTGTTCAGACTTTCACTTAGCTTAGGAAGGCAGGGAGGGATGCAATGTACAAAGCAGACTATATGTAACCAAGCAGGTTTTAGCTTAATTTTTTGAACGGTTTTGTAAGCAACTTCAGTAGCAAATATACAAATAATTTGGTGAACAATGGTGTGGGGGTTTTTTTCATTAAAGGTTTCCTCATTCGTCAGCCAAAGTAGCTAAACTGGAAAGCAAACCCGGGCTTCGACTTGGTGTAGCTTGCAGACAAGATATCTCTCACCCAAGACTTTGGCTTTTTAAAAACTAACATGATGCCAGTGTTGTCATGTGTGTTAAACTTGGTGCAAGCTTACTGCTGGAATGCAATCCTAGCAAGAATAACTTCTGCATGCAAAGCAATACTTGATCTAGTATAGCGTGTCACTAGAAGGAAGATTTAAGAGTTTGTAATTGCTGCCGTCTCTTGTGTAGATGTTTTTAAAGCCAGCTTATACTATAGCCATTGCAGAAGTAAATCATTGCCTAGAGAGGTGTTTGATTTGCATGTAAGATAACTTAGGCTCAGGTATCTATCTTGTGTGATCTCCTGGCTGATCTTTAGAAACTGTTTCTGTGCATCAGCTCATGTGGAAGAAGTGGTAAGATGCTCAGGAGGAGTCCTCCCAGGCTGGAAACACAGACTTATGTTTTACTGGTCTTTGAAGGCCTTGGCTGCTGAATATCAGGCCAGGTACACCTCCTAGGAAAGGAAATGCTATGAAAAAGGCTGTAATGGATTCCTAGTGAGATAGAGCTATGGAGAAGTTAAGCTTCCTGCCACTGTGCTTTGGGTGATGTAACTTGATGCTGGGGCCTCTAAGGAAGCTTCACATTGAGTGGCTGCTCTCTGAACAGCTGACTGCCTGGGCTTAAGCTGTGCAGAACTGCCGTGTTCCCCGTCTGTTTCTTAAGATGCTCTGGCACATTAGAAATACTGATACCTGGCTGTTAGCTACTAAGCTCTTAGATAGTTAAATTGAATCCTGAACCTGCACACTACCTATTGCATTGCCCCCTGAGTACAGAGGATTGCTGGAACACTGTCTCCTTGCCTTCAGAATAATCCTAGTTTGGCAGGCAATGCTGGTGTACTCGACAGTTCTTCATCACTGCGTTGCAAGCAGTCTACCCCTTTCTGTTTCAGGTTGTCCTAGTGGCTTGATGGTACATGTGGCAGTGGCTTAGTTTGCTGTGCATTAGCTGGTTTGGGTTCAGGTTTATGGTGACCCCTGTAGAAAGGGTAACTTGACAATGAGCACTAAGTAAATGATGACCTCAGTCGTGACAGTCTAGGCTACCTGCTTGATTCAGTAACCCTTCAGCACTTAATGACACCTCTGAAAACCTGTTCTAAGCTCTTTTGCCCCCTTGTGCGTCAAGTGGAGGTTAGAGAAAGACTACTATACTTCAGACTGTTACCTTGATACATTCCTTCTGGGCACTGGCATTAAAACAAAGCTGCAGTAACACTGGACTGCAAGTCTTGTATCAGTGCATCATTCCTCAGGACCAGGCTTCTAAACTAGACTGTGGTATAAAATAGCTGTTTTTCTTTGCATAGCTTATAAGCACTGCTGGACAAAGCCAGTTTGAGGTTTAAGCATCTGTTGTCAGGACTTGTTGCCAAGTTTCCTTTGACTTGCAGTTTATTGGTGTGACTTCCTCACCATAAGATAGACTTTTTTATTTTATAGAGATGCTATCAAGGAGACCTAGTAGTAGACTGGGTCTTAGTCACTTTAGTAAGATCTCTGTGCTGATCCATGGTCACTCTGACAATTTGTAAGGTAAAGCATATTTCATGCTCCCTAAGCTCAAGATTCAGTTGTTCCTGTGTTTGTAGTCAACTAGTTCAATCAATCACTAAGCTGGAGGTTGAAGACTACTGCTTGCTTCTGAATAACCATTTTTCAAACTATCCTTGTGCTTTAACATTAATCATCTCTTCCACAAAGCAGTAGGTAGTATTTAAATCTAGTCCAAATACCTGAAGTTTTCACTGAAACTGAAAACACATATTTTGGACTTAAGTTCTGAGGTTAAGCATTTGGTATTTTTTGTGCCTGGGCTTTGTGGATTTCTGATTTTCTAGAATAACCATTGATGTAGGTAGTGATCTCTGCTTATCACTATATGAATAGTTGGGAAAAGGCCTCTTAGAAGAGAACCTGGGCAAATTGCATTAATTTTAAGCTGTCAGTGTACTGATGGTACTTGTTTCCAATTACTTGCTCAACTTAGTCAGGGTGCCATAACTGTTAGGCACAGGAATAAGCAGTAAGTTGACTACTGTCACTGGCAGCCTGGTCTGATTTGGGCATTGGGAGAGCCAAATGAGTAGTAAAACTTCTAGCCTTTGCATCTAAGTCTTACTCAACGTGGTTAAATGTACTTCATATATGTTCTTCAATGTCAGTGAAACTAGAGATAAGGTGGGATGTTGGGCTATAGCTGTAGAAGCCTTGGAATGGTTGGATTACTCTGGTTTTTCTCACTTGTATTGGAAGAGGCAGCCACTCACTGAAGTGTCTGGATTGGGCTTGTCTCTCCAACTAAAAATGCACTTTCTGTTGAAATTTAGAAGGCCTTTGTCCTTTGTTTTTTCTTATATTATTTTTTAATATTATTAAAAGAAGTCAACTTTTGGAAAATCTGTCTCATATCTCTTTGGAAGAAGTGAGTACCTTTTTTTTTTTTTTTTTTTTTTCAAGCTGGCAAAACAAGGTATGACAAATACTTGGATGAACCCAAATGTGAGACTGGTCACAGTGACTTTGTCTGCTGTTCTGCACTGTGGTGTTCACTTGTCACTCTTGGAAATTGGGTTTTGGACTTAAATGATGCTGAAATTCTTGTGCAAATAAACTTATGTTAAACATCGCTTGCCTTGAGCAATTTTTGTGTCTAAATATTGCTGACAAAGTATTTGTAGAGCTTATTGGTCAATGTGTGTGCAGGTGCACTTGCAGGGGCAGTAAGAGTGTGGGATACACAGTAATGCTTGCTTTAGATGTTATTCAAGGTACTCTTTTTATTCATGGATGTACCTTTCTATTCATGGATCTGCCTCAGCTTCCTGAAGATTAGTCAGTTAAGGAGATGTGATTAATCTCTCACTTAGATTATACTGACAGTTTCTAGAGAGCCATTTCCCCCTCTCTGACCATCATCTGGTCTCAAGTTGACTTTAAAACATGCTGAGGCACAGACCTAGACCTGTTAGGTAGTGTCTGCTCTGACCTAGAGCCTGCCAGTCTCTTCTGTGATGCACTCCATTTTATATGCTGCTGCATACCTCAACTCATGAGCCAAGGATATGAGAAACAAAGTCAGCAGTTTTTCATCAAGTTATTTACAGGTTGAAAATCTTAGCTTTGACTCTGTCCTAAAAGAGGATGCTGCTACTAACCAATGATCAATGGGAGCCGAGCAGGTCAAAGCTTTATAAAAGTTAGTATTGTGTTGCAGTCTACTTGCTGCTCCTCCTGCTCTAGTATAAACGCTCTGTAAAAAGTGTGCTTGCTTCCGTCCCCTCCAGAGCTCAAACTCTAGCCTCTCAGTTAAGTAATGCTGGAGAAATTCCAATCTCCAGGACTTTGTAACACTCGCAGTGGAAACTTCTGTGGAGATTAGCAGATGCTGGGTGATCCTGTGGAAATAATCATGCTGCTTGTGTAGTCCCTTTTCAATATCTAATTGCTTACCTCTGAACTTCAATGCAGAACTGATAATGCAGCTGGGCAACATAAACCATCTGCTTGTCACCTGAAACTCACTTACCTCAACTCCCGTTTATCACATCATAAAAGCTTCACAGTTATTTTGAGTACCATTCTTAAGTTTCTAGAATACCAAACTTAGCTTTGCAGGATCAGATACCGAAACATCAAAATAGCTATGCTTAGGCAAGTGGTGCTAGAGCACTCTGTAAGTTCCACGTGGAGCTTATACAATGGTAAATATTGAGAGGAACTACAGAAAGATATTTTTGTTCTACTGCTGTTGTAATGCTAGTGAAAATACAATTATAAACATCCTGTTCTGTTGTAAGTGCTGGAGTTCTGCCGCTTCCATGCTGTGCAAGATAAACTCAGTCTTGTCATGGGGTGTGAGAGACATTAGATAAATGGTATTCTAAATCATTACCATTAATCTGTCGGGTGTACTTGTTTTTCTCCCCCCTTGCATGACAGAATATGGAATATTTAATACTTTTGAAATCACAGTATTCAAAATGATCTTACGCAGACAGAGTAGTTGGTCCTATGAGAGGGGGAAAAAAATTACATTAATTCCTGTTTATTTTAAATGTTTCTTGCTACTTATTAATATACTTAGTTTACTAATACACTAAATACATGAAGTTACTATTTTCAATAATAAAATATCACTTTTATTTGTCCAGCACATGCTACCTGAGTATGGATGTTAAACATAGCAGTCATGTTTTGCTGCAGTAGCAGTGCTGCCATTTGTTCTGCTTCATCTCAACAAGAAAAAGAGTAGTTCAATATCCTATAGGCAAAACTGCCCTGCTAAGGGAGTACTTAACCTGCCAAACCTTAGTAATTTTCCTAGTAGGAAAGAGTTGAGTCATACTGCTGGAAAAAGTGAGTCTTGCCAAAAACTATGTGCAAAGTGGCTACTTGAGCCTGAAGTGGTAGTTTGCATGTACGTTAAGGAAACCTATACATTAGTAGTGTTATCCCACTGACTTTTGGGTAGGTGATTTAGTAAATCATCAGGAACTAGTTGCCTAGGCTGTGCTGCAAAATACTGTGCCGAGTTTTTGTCACTGGTAAGTACATTAGGGATAATCCATGCCAACCCCCCTGCTTGGAAAATGGAGAAGTGCAAACTCTGGGAGAAGTCTGGCCAAGACAGGACAAGGAAGCTGGCTGCTCTAATCTGTGGCAATAACCTTTGGTCACTGAGAAACTCCTGCACACTTCAGGAGACTCCCAAGGCTTGACTGCACCTCAAGCAAAGGGCAAATGGTCACCCTTGCAAGAGAATGGTTGAAGTGTGACATTTATGATTCACTGTCCCCATACAGCAAGACAGACTTTCTGAGTGTTTCAAATTAGTAGCATGTGAATTACACCCACAAACTGGTCCCTTCCTGGGTACCCTTCTCGCTTCAGAATTGACTGTTCACCTGCAATACCTCCCTTCTCCTCTGTTTCTCTCTTGCTTATCTGAAAAACTTATTCTGAAAGCTATGTCTGAGTGTGCCTCCTGGAAAGTTATTCAGGCTTGCCCTAAAGATAGTGGCAATTCATTGTGTTCTTGGAGAACCTGTTCTAATATTTGATTGTGGTCGTTAGTGAGAAATGCCTTTGCATTTCCACATTGGCCTTTGTGCTTCATCTTTGGCCTGTGGATTGCTGCATCCTTATCAGCCATGCTGAAAAGTCCCAGACTGTCTTATGTTATCTACTAATCTCTTCAATTCTTGGATGAACTGCAGAAAATGGACACTTGAAGCTTTATATTGTATATATTGGATTCAGAGACTGGAAACATTTTCTTCTGGGACTTTGTGGTTTCTATGTCTCATGACCCAGGACCAGTTGCAAGCCTGGTGCTGCATGTACCACAGATAAAGAACACTGCTAAGATTGCTTTTCAACCTCTTGATGTTCGTACTCACAAACTCTGCTTGCCATTTTTACTACGGCATTGTGGCATGCCAAAGTCAGATATTCATGGCGATTTCGAAGTCCATCTGTTGTTTTTGAGGCAGCCTCTCCCTTCTGATATCAATGACATCTGTGCTCCTTGTTTCCAGATGCGGTATTTTGCACTTGGCAGTATCAGACAAACATCTTGTCTGAATTCTAAGAGCAAATAGTTAACAATGTGGATGGACAGAGTAACTCATCATCTTCAATTTTACTACCGCACAGTTGCATAGTGGTGACAGATTTTCTTTGTTCTTGCATACTGAAGGGTAAGAGGTGGTTGTGGGCACTTCGAAACCTGCAGGTGGTTTAAAACCAGCGTCAGCACAAAGTCCACAAAGGTGCTGGATGTGGGTTATTTTAGGAGCATTTATTTGTTCTGCAAATATAGAGTAGAGACAGCAAAGAAAGCTTATACTCTGTCAGTGCCTAACAGCAGTTCCTCAGTGCTTTCCCCTACACCCCCACATCTAAAACTCTGCAGTGACAAGTACCCCGTGGCACAAATTTGCAACATAACCAAAGCAAAGAGCTCCATGTTTCTGCTCTTACCATCGTATCTGTTAGTAATCACAGCCATCTGCCTGTCTGTTTTGCTGATCATGTGGGTCTCCCCACATGTTGCCTAGCCTTGACTAGTTGCCAGGCCTGATGTAGCTCTCCAGATCTCATGAGTTCCCTTCCACTTTCTCCTCCTGGGCAGCTTTTCGTAAAGACTGTGAGAAAATAAGCTATTTTTGGGATGAGAGCCTGCCATTGATCCCAGTGCCCAAAGTCCCTGTGACACCAATGGGAGTTTGTCAAATGCTGTGAGGGATGTGCGAACAGCCTGGCAGACATGAGTGACACGGGCTCCTGTGTTACGGCTGTCCTGCTGCCCAGCTGTACTGGACTGTGTTTCCTCAGCCCTGTTTGATCACTGGGAGAAACACGTGCAGATGGGCCTCTGCCTCTGGCAGCAGATTCATGGACTTACTCCAGAGAAATGCTGCTCGTAAAAAAAACAATGTCTGTTTTGGAGCAGAGGAAAATTTGAATGTGAAGTAATATTCCAGCTAAGGATGTACATGCCTTAAATTGCTGGTTAGCCTCCTTCCTTGCAGCACTTCTCTGATAGATGGAGGATTCCTATTTACTACCATTTCCTGGACCAAAGAAATTAGCCCTGAAGAGGGGAAGCAGCACACTTTGGTAACGCAGACTTGCTGGCAGGACCAGGAATAGATATTTTGGAAGCCCTGCCTATTGATGGGGTGAGAAGGGAAAGGGGGACTGGATGGTACTGGGACATTTCAGATGTCAAATAGAAAGACGCAGGTGTTTAAAAAACCACACAGATGAAGGGGGTAACCACAGTTTTGATGTAGAGGTGTACCATCTTCTTACAGGCAGGTCTGACTTAAAGCTGCAGCAGCATGCCAGCGGAACTTGCAGGGGGTTGTGTCATGCCCACATTTATGATGTTGTACATGTATAATTTGTAACTTCTTGCAATACTCAATTCAAATCTAAAATCAAGGTGGTAAATGTGCTCTTCTGTTACTGTGTGTTACACGTGGCTCTCCTCAGATTTTATGGTGTGAACTGCAGCCTTCAGAATTCTCAGCCAGATTTTTGTTGTCTGGTTAGAAATAAAAGATTGCTGTATGGGGATAATTGCAACTGTGGTTAGGGGGTTTAGTTGACCAGAACTTGAGTGTTTGTTTTCCTTGAAGTGCCGGGCAAAAACATGCATTTAGTTAAAAAATTTCTTTCATAAATAAGAGTTCTTTAACTAGCAATGTGATATTTGACAGAAGTGTCTTGCCTTTAACTGTAAAACTGCTTGTGAAGTTATGACTTTTAATTCCACAACAGCAGCTTTTACTTTGAAGATGTTTACTGTCTGATTACTGATTTTACTTACTGCTAATAAGGAATAGATGAGTAGTAAAAGGGTCTCTATTTCACCTTAGGGATCGTTTGACTCACTTGCAGTATTATAATACCAGATCATCGTCAGAGAGTTTATGTCCACTACTACCAAAATGTCCAGATCCCAGACTTCATGGAAAAGTACTGTTACAATGCATTATATGGGTCTATACTTGAATAAGAGAAAAACTGCAGAAAAAACAATTTAAACCTGATTTCTTGGTGATGACTGTTCTTCAGGCTGTTTCATGCGTGCTTGATAGATTGCAAACAATATTTAATTTGTAAGAGGGACCATCTCAGAGGAGGAGGTTCTTTGCTATATATATTGCACTGTAATATATCACAAACAGGCTGCAGTGTAATAGACCTGGCTCATGAAACTGTTTGAAACAGTCTGACCTAAGTGACTGAATTTTATACCCATTGAGTGACACTACTTCTAAAAATGATATCACAGGACTGAGAAACTGCAGAAAGATGTTTAAGGTTCATGTGACCAGAGCTGCCTGGAAGGTGGCAGTGCCCATTCTGCATCTTGAGGAGAGGATTTCTGCCATTTTAGAGAGGACTTAGGATGCTGCTGAGCACTGAGCAGCAGCATGGGACCCTTCAATCTCCTCTCATATTCACTGCAGAATGACGTGAATTAAGTGCCAAGTTAAATCTTACCGCCAAGTGAGGTGAATTAAGTGGCAAGTTAAACCTTACCTCCAATTTAATCGGGCTCCATAGCAACCTAACATACTTTTTTAATTCTTCCAGTGGTTTAATTTCCTTTTTATTTCCGTAGCAATGAATTCTTGAGAATCCAGACATGCCAGAGTGCTGGCAGACTAACTAGACTTTAACCAAATCTTCATTCTCACAGTATATAGTGAGCAGAGAACTCAAGCACTGAGAAAACAAAGTGCAACTGCTCTATTAATGATGTAAACAAACATTTAAAGAGCTGGTTTTAATGTATAGAGGACCCTTATTAAAGAAAATATTTTTAAAGAGCTAAAATCTTACTTTTATTATATAGTTTCCATTTTAATTTTTCTTCGGGTAAGTGCTGGTTGTAGCCCAGCTCCCAGATATCACCTGGAGATTCCTGTTGCAAGTGACAAGAACAGTAAAAAGCAGGTATGACTGTTATTCAGGCTAATGTTTTACTTCCTATGCTTCAGAGCGAAGGTAAGCTTTTCTTTGAGAAATCATAGTGAAATATTGCACAGGCTCACAAGAGTATTTTCCTTTCGCAAAAGAGTATTTATATAAATTCTTTTCTTCAAAAAGATGCATTGAAGTAAGCCTAGGGGTTTATTTTGGCCAAGGGTTCCTGACATACAGCCATCTACAATAAGCTGCTTATGGCATTTCAGGGAGTGTTTTGTCCTGTACCGGGGGGTTACTGTGAGACAAGGCAGCCTGTGCTGTCAGTGCCTGGCTGCAAAACCTGTCTAGTGCTTTTTTAGCTTGTTGACACTTTGGCTTTGGGTTATCTGGAGTCTGAACTCAGCCTCCGAATAACCTTTACAACATTGCTTCTTATCCCAAACTGCTAGAAATACGACAAAAATACCAGGAATTTTCTTCCAAGCCCACTGGAAGGCATTTCATCCTCTCTGTGATGATGATGTGGGTCCATTCTTACAGGTTACTTGAGTCTCCTTCTCCATTCTCTGTCTGGATGGGTGTTAGCAACTTTTCCAACCAAAGGTCTGCAGGGATCAGGGTGGAGACTTCCCCTGTAGAGAAGTCTTTGCATCATCTGTCTTCCACTCTCACTTGAAGCTGAGTGACCCACTTGTCCTGGCTTTTTTTTTTCCATATCTGTGCATGTGCCAGGAAGCCCTTATGTGATGGCCAGAGCAGAGCTTTATCAGAGAACAATTTACATCTTTTGAGCATGTTTAACCCATGCTCTTAACCATTTTTCTCCAAATATCTTTAGTCCACACTTGTGTCAAGGCATTGTCAACCCCATGGACTTCAAGGACTCCTTCATTTACAAGTGAAAATGGCTCCAAAACATTTAGGAGCCACCAGGAGAAAACCAGTCAGCACTGAGTAGGGGCTGGTGACCATACAGGAGACTGGTTCAGCTGGGAGGCGTTCAGGGGTCTAGAAGCTGGTTTTGGACTATCCAAATGATAGCCTTTAGGGTATGAAACAGAGTGTTCCTGCTAGTGGTTTGGTATGCTACAGTGTGTCTCTAAAAGCCTAATACCTCAACAGGAGGAAATTCTGAGGAAGACACCTTTGTGGAGAAAAAACACATTTTCACGTGCGAAAAGTTCTCTAGGAGGAATCTATTAGATAGACAGAGACCTATATTTCTAAATGCAAGAGACATGATAGCTTTAGCTAAAAGCTACTGTAATGAGCTCACCCTAAATAAATATTGCTAACAAGGAAAACTTCTGCTCTTGGTTTCTCATTTTAGAGAAACATGGGCTCTACAGGTAAGAGACGAGAGGCAGGTATTTAAAAGCCCATTTTAAGGCTTAGCTAAGTCATCATCCTCTGATTTTTGTCTCTGATTAATTGTCCCAATGAATGAACAGTGAATCATTCTACTTGTGCATACCTGCTGTGTTCTTTGGGGGAATCCCGGAGTCATTTTCTATTCCTGCCTTTTATACTCATCACGCAGCCATTCAGCAGCTGCATGTGCCTGTTTGGGCCAGTGACGAATGTGCCACTCCTGCCATGAATCTTATTTTACAAATGGTATTAATTTTAGGGCAGAGAGAGTCCTGGAGGGACTCAAATTGTAAATATCCATAAGGAGGCCAGCTTGGTGAAAGCTGTAAGGGCAGTTAACTGCCTGTTCTTACAGAAGTGTTTTTTCCAAAACTCTTAACCTCTACACTTCCCACCCCTTGCTCTTCAGGCTGCTGCAAAGTTCAGCAAGGCTGGCCAGTGAACTTTTTCATACTCAACCTTTATTCTGAAGCAAATTTCCCAGCCACTGAGGGAATATGCTTCAGAGTATGGGTTGAGTGTGTCATGAAGTACATCAGAGGACTGGGCCGCAACAAGTTTGTACTTTAGCGTTGGAAGATTCTGATACCCCAGAACTGATAGGGGGTGGAGAAAGTCAAGCAGCAAACTCGTTTTTCAGTGTTAAATTCCAATGTAGATTTTTTCACTTTTTTTTTTCTTGGTTGGTTGGTTGGGTTTTTTTTCCCATGTCACTCAGCTTCCCCTAAGCAGCAGACACGTCCCTGTTGCCCGGGAGTGCCCCCGCTGCCCCTCCATGGCCCCGGAAAGCCCCCGGGAGCGGCGCGGGGCGCTCAGGACCGCGGACAGCGCCCGGACTCGCCCGGCTCTCGCCCGCCTGGCTCCCAGCGGGGACCGCCCGTCGCCCCCTGGGCACCTGCCGGGAGCCGGAGAGAGCCCGCGGAACCTGGCGCGGTCACACGGGCGGGTCTGGGAGGTGTGTGTGTGCGTGTGTGTGTGTGTGGGAAGTTTGGGTGTTGTGCGCATCCTTTAATTGAGTTAATTAACTCTCTTAAGAGCTTCCTCATTTGGTGGGGAAATCTCTAAGAAATGAGGCAGAGATGCTGCGGGGGTGGTTAGCCAGCGACCAAGAAGATGGGGAGGGAGTACAGCAAACTTATTTTCCAGGAGCTCTTCACCCCAGTCTTTCTGAAGAAAGGCTCTTTCTTGAGCTCAGGGAGGGCAGCAAGTGACTGCATCTGTGTCCTTGCTAACTGAGCAAGTGCCAGCTTACAGATAATGGAAGGACTGAAGTTAGAACTGCAGAATCATTTAGGTTGGGAAAGACCTCTAAGGTCATTGAGTCCAACTGTTAACCCAGCACTGCAAATCTACCACTAAACCATGTCCCTAAGTGCCACATCTACGCATTGGAGCCTACAAGTTGGAGAGATTACCTTCAAAGCCTGTCTGCAACAGAACTTCTCCTGAGTTTTGCAGGTCATCCTCACATTCTGTTGTGATTAGTACTATGAAGGGAAGATGAAGCCTCATTTCCAACCTTCTCAGAGCTTTTCTTGTACCTGTCACCTGTACGAATACCATGCATCCACCTATTCAATGATCCTTGTGGCTTCCTTCCAGCTCAGGATATTCTGTGATACTCACAGCTATGGTACATGCATCGGAGTCTCTCAGCCACAAATAGTTAATACAATTTTGCGTAATCCTTTCAATGTGACAGTCTTATAAGGACTTTGCCTTTCAACACAAGAGAAGAAAGTAATCCCAGTTTTATTTGGCAGAGACCTAAAAAGAGAAGGGAAGAGGAGAAAATTGAAACAGTCACGCAGTAAAGTCCCTTTTTTTGGATCTTACTATTCTATGTCCATCCAAGCTCTCCTCCACACTTCCTGTGAAGCAGTGTTTCCTACAGCATGGACTCACAAGGATTTTTTTGCTTCTTCTTCAAAAAGCACAAACAAACAAAATCTCAAGGCAAATCCTCTTTAGTAGGCAGCTGCACAGAAAAGATAACTCAGGTCTAGGACTATAATAGAACAAATATGAAAATAAGAGCTTTCCCACCTCTCACTCAGTGTATGCTGATCAAAATCCATCAGGGACTTGTTTCCAGATAGCTGAGAACCTTCAAAAGGCAACACTTGCCTGGGTGTTTGTTTTGAACAGTAGAATCCCCCTTCTTCTTCTGTGTTACAGTGTGAGCTCCCTGCCTTGTTTCAGTCTGCTTGCTCTCTGGGGCCAGAGACCACATTATTAGCTTGTAGCACTGTTTGGCAGTACTTCAACATGTAACTTATAATCCCTTTGACATGTGGCAGAAAAAAATGGGTAGGCCATGCTGTATGGGTTCCTGTGTAGATGTTTGTATGGAAGAGTGCAATACCAGTGTGTGAAAGACAGATAATATAAGAAGGGAGAATGTGTAACTAAAGATAGGGAGGTTAAGACTAGATCAGCCTGACCAGGAAAATGTCAGTGGAAGAAAGGAGCTGGATACACAGATGACTTTCCTTGATCTGCCTGTAAAAACCCTGACTGGTATGTGCCCTACTTTGCTAGTCAAAGAGGACTCAGCTGCCTCCTTCCAGTGTGACCCCTCTGGCTGGGGAGAAAAAGGGTGAGGGGTTTGGAGGTTGGCTTGAAAACCTCAGTTGTTTTGAGTGATTTTTGACTCCTAGAAGAATTAAAGATGCCTTCAATGGTAGAAAAATAGATGGAGAGGAAAAGCTGCCATGGGGTGGGATTGAAAAGAAGAGGGATCGTGCTATGGAATAGCACTCTCCAGGCTGGCAGGTCTCCTAGAATGGAAAAGTGATCATTATCATCCTCAGGAACAGGAAGATGCTGCTGAATGGGGACAATAGAGCATTCAGAAGCTCACCCACCCAGGGTGGCCTGGTGCTTAGTGGCCATCCTTTATTCTCCCTCCTCTCCCACAGACCCCAACCCTTACAGCCTCTGCTTGTTCCCTCCCCATTCACCCTGATAGCCTCTCCTTCACACTGCTTTGCAGGGGCTGCTCTGCAGCTGTACTGGTTTTATCCCCATCCTCTCCCTCTTAAGATGCAGAGCCCCTGTGGCATCTGTCCTGTCTTTTCTAGAGGGGTGCTCTGCCCTGCAGGACAAGGGCCAGCACCCACCATCTCTGGGCACTTCTTGCCATGCAGTTTGGAGGGGTCAAATTGATACCTGTGCCCAGCCTGGGCTTTCAGCAGCTCCTCTCCAGTTTCACACATGCACTGGGATGTTGGTGGTATAGGAGACAGCATTTCCACCCTCCCCAGGAGCCCGTGTCCCTGTGGTGGAGGGACGGAACCCCAGCCAGCTGTGAGTGCTCCCTGGCAGCCAGAGGGTGGCACATTGTGTACACGAGTGTGTGAACTCAGTCAAACTTCACAAACAATGATAAGAATGAAGCCAAGACATAATCAGTGCTCAAATATAGCAACTCAAGGTTTCCTGAGAGAGAGACAAGTGAAACAACAAAGCAGAGCAGGTGTCACAGTCCCTGTGGCTTTCACTTCCCCTTACCTTGGCTTCTCAGCAGTGAAGCTGGTGCTGGCCACAGAGCCCAATTTAGTCTACAAGAAGCAAAACAGCCCATCACAGGCAGCCTTGTTGCTATGCACGACAGGAGTCTTACAGTGCCCTGCATGGTGGCATGTCCAGTGCCATGCAAGTCCCTCGCCTCTAGTGGAGCCCCCCTCTCCTCCCCAGCTCCCCTGCTACCTCTGCTGCTGCTACAAAAATAACCAAATGTGATCCCAACTGGCAGTTCGGAGCAGCCATGCAGCTGGCTCATGAACCAAGAGTTAAGGTGCCCTCTTCTTGGCCTCTCTGACAGATCTGGCCACAGCTTTCACATGGTGGAAAGACTGGCTTGGTGAAGCATGACATGGGCCAAGGTGGCTCCAGTCTCTCTCAGTCCCTAGAAGAGGGAGGGTTGCAGTGCCCATCAGCCTCCTCCTCAGCCCTGCAATGAGATAATGTGCTGCTCCAGCTCTCCCTGGGGAGAACATCCACACTATGGAAAAATGAAGCAGAGAAATGTCTCCCCTGCCTAGTGTGGTTTGACTTCCTGAGATAACACAGGGCTAACACAGAGTTATGCTGATAAATTGCTACCCCTCTAAGCCTATAGGGAGCTGCTCTAAGAGTTGAGCTCATGCACCCTGACATGGCTCTACATGAGGAGAGCCATGTGTAGCTCTCTGTAGGCTTGGGATGAGGTACCTGTATGACAGACATGGCCTGAGAAAATGGAAAGGGTGAACTCTGAACCTCTGTCCAGATGTAGAACTCTCCTAGGGCTGAATCTGGTAAAAGCCAGCTTGTGCTCAAGTAGGGACCACCAGAACATCAGCAGTCCCAGAAGATTGTTTCTGTTGAGGCTTTCCCATTGGCACAACAGCAGTGTGGGTGGCAGCTACTGTGGCCCTCATGGCCATGCCATTGCCCTGGAGGAGAGGTCAGGTTTCCTGGGTAGTCAGAGCTAAAAAGGGAAAATGTTCAGAAACAGGAGCCTCCTGGTTACACCAAACCAGGAAACTTGGGAGCTGTCAGTGTCCTGTGAAGCACATACCTCTCCTAATCTGCTTAATCATCCGGGCTGGCTGCTTTTGACCCTGGGTGGTGGTACAGCAGGACCTGTGGCTGGAAACAGCTGGTCTCTCCCTGCCCTCTTCTGACTCAAAACAACATCTCTGCAAGAGGACACGGCAGCTAAAATAAGATGAAGTCAGAGATTCAGGTGCAGGCTGCGTGAAAGCTTTCATTGCGTTCTAGGTACCGATAATGTACTTAACAGGAGAGGGGAAAAGGGAGAGAGAAACCAGCTGCAAACTCCTGCCCATGCACAATGGCTCTGACTCCCGCCTGAAGCCTAAACAAGGTGTTTCCTGAGGTGTGTGGGCATGTGGGCCCTGTAGCTACCTCTGCAATGTGCTTTGGTCCCAGTCTTCCTCCTCCTTTCCCCTCATGCCTGTAGACAGCCTGGAAAGTGAAGCTGCCTCTCTGCACCTGAGATAAGGAATTTGTCCTGCTGCTTTCCTGTATTCCTACACCCCACAAAACCACTTCTGCCTCTGTTTCTGTGCCCTGACCTGAGCACCAGCAGGTAGATGGGGCCCATAGCCAACATGGAGCCCAGAGCAGTGGGACTGTGTCCACCTCCCTCCACTGCTGTGTGTGGTGACCTGCAGCCACAGGGTATGACACAGGCAGGTGGAGGAGATCCACACGCAGTGTGGTGAGAGTGGGGTGAGAGTTTCTAAGGAGAGGTGTTATACGATGCCTTCAAATCCCCCAGCTCTCTGGGGAGCTGGTGGGTGACTTGCAAGCAAAATGCCACACCCCAGAAAAATCCAATATGTGCTGCAAATGTCCCACATCCCTAGTTCAGCCCAGTGATGGACTGAGCCACCGTCCCAACATCAGCTAGGCACCTACTGTCAGAATGGTGTCCTGCAAGGAGGTCCGTGGCTCACACAGCACCTGCTCCGTGCATGGCTCTTTGGTGATCTGGCTGTGCTGTTTCCTAACCCTGAGTCCAGTCCTCTGAGTGCTCAGTGCTGCCTACAGCCTGCACTGCTTGTGCTCATCCCCATCCCATCCTGCAGAGCCTGGGGCTGGTGAGTGGCTGGGTGTTCCTATTCACCCTGGAGGGTGTGGATGAACCTAGTTACCAGCTTAGGAAGCTTCAGAGCTGTCCATAGTCCATCCCAGTTACTGATCTGAAAAATCAGTAAGTGTGGTCCACAGAGGTGCTTGTTTCTTTGGGAATGCAGAACAGCCCAATGCATGGTCCTACCAAAAGATCTCTGTGATACTAAGATGGTTTGTGCTCCCATGTCTGAGTGACATGGCACAGTGGATGGAGTGAGCAACTTGCTCCCTTGGCCAACGCCTCCGTTTTCCAACAGGAAGGCTCTCTTTGAAGGATAGTCAGGGCTTATGATGTTTGGCAGCTGTGGATGGCAGCCATGGTACATTTGATGGAGTTCATGGTGCTGGCTGAGCCTCTTGACTACTCTGCCCTACTATGCTGGGTGCCAGGGCTCTCGTGTTCCCGGCTGGAGCAGCACACAGGACCCTGGGAGCTGCCTCTCAGCTTTGCAGGGGAGCCAGCACTAGTGCTGAGGAGATGCTGTAACCCCACTGCTCAGTTGCTCTCTGCGAGCTCTGCAGTGCAAAATGCCTGAGAGCCAGCGATCCCTGCGAGGCAGCAACATGCTGGAGACACAGCAACAAGGTCAGACTAAACATCAGCTGTGTGCCAGGTTGTTGACGTTTTTTCCTGGAGGAAAAGATCCTGAAAAGCCCTTGAGGAGGCAGCGAGGCGAGGTTCCATGCCAGCATGGGACCCTTTCCCCAGGCACAGCCCTTCTGGAAAGACCCGGAGTGTGTGCATCCAGCTGCTGGCAATGGTCACTGCCCCGACCTGTTCCCAGGCTTGCGTGACTTGGGCATTTATCCCAGAAAGAGGAAAAAATTACTGAGCTTGTGTTGTAGCTCAAGAGTCACAGCGTAGTTCAGGATACTGCAGAAGCTGCATCTGCAAGGAGGCAATAATGGCACTAATCCCTCTCCTGAGCGCTGGCATCCTGGGTTTGGGCCAAGGATTTGGCTCTACTGGCATCACTCCTGTGGCAGAGCCTGCTGGGTTGGTCTCTGGACCAGGTGCTGGTGGCCTGGACACTTAGGAGCATCAGTTGAAGTAGGCCAAAAATAACTAAAAACGGGATCTGCTGAGGTGCTGTGTGCTGTTCCCAGGCAGGAAGAGGTTAGTACCCTTGTGAAAGCATGGGAAATGCTGGGGTGCTGAAGAGAAACTGCACGTGGTGCTTTCACAAAAGATGCATGTCCCTCCAGCCATGCTCATTACCAGCCTAAACCCAAATCAACCTCATCTTTAAACTCACTAATCTTAATCACTGCCCTGCAAGCCTGATCAAATGTTCCTGTCTGTGTTTCTACCCCTTTTCCCAGTCTTGAGCCACGGAAGAACTTCTGCCCTTGTTCCAAAGGAAGCAGAACTCACCAGGCTTTGCTCCTTTTTAAACATACGGTGCAGAAAGCAACAAGTAAAGTCCATACGGCCTTGTACTAGCAAGTAAGGTTCTAGTATCTGTTTTAATAACCTCTAGGTTAAACACCACAAGGCAGAATGGCTAAAAAGAAAAAAAATACCCCCACTGTGTCTGAAAATTACTTTACAAAAGACCTTTTAAAAATCCTTCAGAAGTCCCAATCAGTTTGTTCTCTTTTACTGCCTTTTTGTCTGACTCAGCTGAACACTGTTGGGTTTGTGACATGATGGCATTTGGTCTGCAGCAGGCATCCCTTGGCTGCTGTCAGTGGGTTTATGAATTTTCTAAATGTGTCTTTGTTTATCCTTTATTTTTTGCCTCTGGAGATTTGCCAGGTAGGTATAAGCCCTATAGTTGTGTAGTTCTCTAAGATGGCGGGCAAGGTTTTTTGAAGTCTCAGTGCAAATTGCTGGCATAAATTAGCTTTTTTCATTCTGTCTCCAAGTTGAAAACTTTTTTCTTGGAAAAGAGCATCAAACCAGAAAGGAAAGTTGACTTTTTAGGCCATCATGTTAGGGGGAGGAGGGAGGACAGTTGCTTTGTTTGGGGAATGGTTTTGGTTGTCTGTTTTTTAAGTAGCAGATAGAAACTTTTTTTTTTTTAAAATTAATTTTTATATTTAGGAGATTAGGTCTTGATTGTTCTCTTCTTCCTGGAAGACTTTTGACACAATTCAAGCAAGAGGGAAAAACAAGAACAACCAGGAGGCTCAAAAATATTTTAGTCAAACAAAGAATTCAAACCAGCCATGTTTTATATTGGTTCCTTTAGCAGCTGTTTGTCTCCAGATGTCTGGCAATTGGTCACAAGAAGTACTTTATGTGAAAATTCAGAGTGGTCACTGCTTCAGAGAGCAATGGAGGTTTCCTTCTCTGTTTATCCTTATCTGACCATCTTTCTGCACAAAACATGAGTATGAAAGGATCTTAGAGAAAGCAGGTTATGCAAGGAGAACACAAAACAGGATTAAAAAACAAATTTAAATGAAAAAAAAAAACCAAAACAACAACAAACCCCAAGCCCTTTCTTGGCAAAAACCCTACAACTAAACTTGCCAGAGGCACAAATTACTGTGACCTTTTGGAGATCACAAGAGATTGTCATCCCCTGTCTTTGCCTCTGGGGAGTAATGTTGCAAAGGCCTGACTTGCTCCACAAGAAGAGCCCTTTTTCTACCTCGGGAGGACACTTCAGACATGGCACTTAGTGCCATAGTCTAGTAACCATGGCAGTGTTGGATTAAGGGTTGGACTTGATTATCTCGGAGGTCTTTTCCAACCCCATTGATTCAATGATTCTATGATTCAGCTTAGCTGACATGGCTTGTCTCTTGGGAAAGATTGAAACTTGCTGTGGAAAACCTTCTGCCTATTTGATGCTGGCTTTGCCCAGCTGAGGAGCTTTTGCGAAATGTGAATGGAGTTTTAAATGCTAAAATTTTGTGGGGAAAAGGGAGATATCTGCATTGCTGCTCTTGGTCTTGGAAAAACGGGCAATTGCATTTGGGTGCCACCAGGCTCAGGGTGGCCTCTATCAGCACTAACTCCCCAGAGCAGCACTGCAGTGGCAGATGCTCATCTTTTCTGTACCTTAGCCCTGGAACTCTCCACCCCAAGGCCCAGCTGCACCAAAGCCCATTCCTTGTGGGTGCCACGGTTCTCCATGACCAGCCAGCTTAGTGACGGGGCTGTGGATGAGGAGCATCATCTGGGACCTGTGTAGATTCAGACACAGTTCCCCATTCACTGGGCTGCCGCTCATGTGGTGACCTTAACAAAACAGGTGAGTCTGTGACAATTTTTTTTTTTTTTTTCAGAATAAGAAGTCAAATATGCCTTACTTGGCTTGGAAAGTGGTAAGAATAGGATGGACGGAAGTGAACTGGATGTAACCTCTCAAAAAATTGTCTGCCAGCAGGAAAGCAAATGCGAAAGGAAAAACAGTAAGGTTTAAAAAAGTGAAATATTTAAAATGAAAAAAGAAAAATGGAAATATCATGAGTAACATGGTTGGAGCCATCAAATAATGCCCTTAAAGTTTATTCTTTTGTTGAAGATGACCCTGTTCTTTCTGGCTCAGTTTCTGGGCAGTCACAAGAAGATGCCCAGGACCTGTCTGGTTGTGCTGTAGCAGTGCTGCCAGCAATGTGCCTGAACACACTGTGCCTGCCCACCCTGGGGCAGGTGGGTATCTGTCCTGGGGCAATCAGTCTGTACGAGCCAGAACTGAGCCCAGGTTAAAAAAACCCCAGCAGCTTTTTTGGCCTTGAGAAACAGAGCACCTCACTCCTGTGACTCCCTTCCTGCCTCTTTCCAAAGGGATGGAGAGATTTTCTGGGGCTGTGCAGGCTCCCTGTTGCATTTCCTGATCCTTGGGGGAGCAGCTCCAACACTGCCCCCAGTCTTCCTGCCACTCCTCGCTATGTGAGGTTACTCGACTGTGCAGATGAAAATAACTTGCACGTCCCAGTTTGTTATTTCTCCTAAGCAGATGAGAGGGTTGGAGGCTGATCAGAGCAGAGGAGTCTCCTGGTGAGTTCATTCTTCAAAAGCTCGTGTGGGCTGCTTCTCATTAGGGCTTGCTATAGTGCCAGGAGAATAGAATAATTCTCTCTGGATTCATGTGCACGTCCCTTTACTGCTGTCCTGGAGTGGCTACAGCTGCTCTGCTCTTGGGATTTGCCAGACACAGCAAACTCTGTGCTGTTTAGACTGCAAGGGCTGCTGGCATCTACAGATGGAAGTCTGGGAGCAGCATGAGCTCCCAGCTGTGCAGTGCAACCATGGGCATGGCACTGATCTCCCCAGCAGTCCCTAGGTACAGGCACACGCTCCATTCACAGATGTTGTGATGCATCAAAGAGTGATTGGAGAGTCCAGGGGGCTCCTAAAGAGCTTTGCTCTTCCTCACGCAAAAAGATCCAACCAAAAGCCTCCAAACCTCTAGAAGTGTCTGGAGTCAATCGCTAATTTAACAATGAGGGTTTAAAACCGGAGTGAGCTGTGCTGTGGGGTGGGGTGACACTGGAACTGCTCACTGCCCATGTTGTCCTCAGTGGTTGCTCCACAGTTGCAGTGTATTTCCTCAGGCTGGATGATGAGCATTGCAAGACCAGGCTAAGGCAGTGGCCCTCCATCAGAAAACCCTTCTGCCGGCTGCAGTGCATTTTCCCCAGATGTAAGGATTATTTCTAGTTGTACTGATTGCTGCCTCTCCGAATTGTTAATATAACTTGTGTCCATCAGCAAACACTCACATGCTTTTCCAATATAGGTGTTGAAAAGGTGTTGCACCTTGAGCCCCTTGGAAATGGGCCACTGGAGGACAGGGTAGGAAGTAGCAATGGGTTTTCAGTGGGATAGCCCCAAAGTCTGTTTTTAGCAACTCGCTTTTAAGGTTCATTGCTAATTGTGAAATGTTTCTGCACTTTTGCTTCTGTAATGACAATGTGACCAGTTTTGCTAACTAACAATAACAGTGACGATCACAGTGCGTAGAGTGAGACATCTAAATATGATGCACCAGAGGAGAATTTGCCTAACTGGATCATTGGCTCTGAAAATGTCTAAAAGGGCACCTTATTCACGACCACTCCACCTGCACAAACGCCACCATCATCTTCGGGTCTCAGTATGTGCTGCTGGACTGAGCATTCATCCCACACCCCAGTGCTCTGCTGTCCCAAGCTGGCACATCAGCAGGTCCCACTGATGGCTGCTACTGCACCAGTCAGGCTGTAGAACATTTCTACATATTCTGCTTCGTGGTTGTCTGTTGTTGGGATTTAACATTTTATTATTTTTTAAAAGCTCTTGGATCAGCACCTCAAAAATGCTTTGGTGTACTGCTGCAACAGAGTTCAGTTCAAAGAGATGCTCAAGAGCAAACAAAGCTACCACAACGGGACATGGAGCATTTCCCTTCAAAGTAATTAATTCACTGGGATCTGCCAAAAGAAGCTATTCTACCATTACCATAAAATATGTTTGCATTTTTTAAATGCTGTTGTCTGGTCTCATAAAAGAGTAGCTCTTCTGCTTAGCATTCTCTGTCTTACAGCTCTGGCCTTAGAGAAATTCTTGTTTAATGTTATTGTTCCAACAGTGATGCTGACCATGAGTTGGTCTTCGCTCAGTAGCCTCTCACTGAGTTCATATTTCATACTGACAGTGTGTACGAGCTTCTGGATGCATTTGCATAACAAACCAAGAGAGGCTCATGTTCCTGAAATGTTGTACTGTCCAGCCACCTTTGGAAGAACCCTCTGAAGTCTACTGGGACCAGAAAAGGGGGATTGCTCCTTGTCTGCAATGCAGAGCATTGTCAGGAAGAGTTTCAGTTCTGCCAGTTTTCCCCCCCTGGCAGACTCAAAGGCTTGGATGGGCTGGACTGATTAGGTCTGAGGGTTTTTTCTCCACTCTTCTCTGCTTGGGTGAGCACTTGCCAGACTAGTTCAGTAACTCTCTTTTGGTATCTTCTGTTATTGGCTCATCTCTGGGCCTTGCAGCTTACTGAAGAGGCAGCCCAAAAACTTTTAGGAACTCCTAAATCCACATAGGATGTATATGCCTTTGAGGTTACACTTAGCTTGTTGTTGCTGCTGGCTGCTACTGAGAAGAGCAGGTTCAAGTGCTATGGATACACCTGCCAAAACCACACACTTTGTATTGCAGTGAAGAAGATGCTAATGGATCAATCACCCAGAGAACCAGCAGAGCTAATCAATGCCAGCCAGGTATTTCCTTTATTACCACTATTAATTCAGTCAAGCAGCCACGCTGCACCTTCCCTATGCATTCATCTATGTTCACTAGCACTAGTCTCCAATATGCAAAGCCACCTTTGAAATGTCCTTTCTGGGCAAACAGGGTAACATCTTACTTGCCAACACGTAAACCTGTTCAGATGATGTAAAAACGGCTTTTCCAGCCAAACTATTAGCAAGCCTAAGTGTGTCCAAGTTGTTACAACAGCCAGCTGCTGCTATTAACCTCTAAACCACATGAGTTATGAGCTCCTTGTTCTGCAAAAATTCTGGAGAGAATGAGAAATGGGGTTTGCAACCATCTCTTTCAAGAATATAAGCATAGATGGACAACACTGGGCATGTTCAGTGGGACAAGCACCTAACCCCAGGGCAGGACACCTGCACACTGATGTATCTGTCTGCTTTCATGCAGTGTTGCTTTATGGTAGGTGTGAGTTTGTTACAGCGTCATGCTAGAAACCAAAGAGATCCTGCTAATGTGACTCAACTGCAAATGATTCCATTGACAAAGTAGCTCTACTTAGCACTACAATCATGTTTGAAACTTCACCTCCACCCTTTCCTCAAGCAGAAGGCCAGATTACAGCCCAGTTGCACTAACCTCACAGTATCCACGTGTCAGGCAAGAACTGCATCTTGGGTAGCAGCTCATTTTTATGGCAACCACGAAGACTCTCTCACCTCAAGCATTCCTCAGACATACCCGTGATACTTTCCTGAAGGTACCAGGCACACAGTTCTTTTTGGGAAAAGATGGACAACACAGGACACCTACTGCTCTGTGACAGTTGGTCCTATTAAAAGGACTTCATTAAAAGGTCAACGATTAAATAACTTTCCTCATCAACTACTTAAAAACTGCTTTTGCTTTCTGGAAAATAAAACAACTAACAGCAAAATGATCATGCTGAGCCTTTCTTCTGAGTGTCAGTTCTCAGCACTTTGCAGGACCTTCCCGATGGACTGAGGTTAAGCCCATCACATTTTCCCTCAGTTTCCTTACTGGTTGATCTGAAAGTCACATATGCACACAAGAGCTGAGCTGCAGGTACCACGCAGATATGTGCCAGGACCACACTGACTAATACACAGTGCAGAACTGCTGTGTACACTGGCTTGGGTCTCTAGTCCAGGAACAGTCTATCCAGACCATTTCCAGAGGACATGGTTCATGCTACTCATGCCATTACTGACTAACCGGAGACAAAGCCAGATCTCATTCCCAAAAACAGTTCCACTCAGAAGCATCAGTATTAGAGGACACAGGATGCTTCAGGAGGGCCTCCTTCCAGAGCACAGGGGTGGGCATTTAACAACCTTCCTTGCTACCCCCCAAAAAGGAGAGAATAAACTCCTATGGTAGATGGGAAGAATGGAGAAGAGGTTCTGTTATCTACACCCTCCCTGGAGCAAGCACTTCTCATAACATCTTGGTGAAGGTGTTGAGTAACGTTTTGAGTTTTGCTGCTCTCGTGCTAACCACACTGTAATGGCAAGCAGTCCTGCCACATCTGGATGAGGAATCTGGTTTTCAAGGGAAGCACAGCTGAGAAAGGCTTCAAACAGGATTTGATTAGCCGATTAAAAGCAGATGCTGTGCTGGCAGACAGGCTGCTGTGGATCATCTGATACAATCCCCTTCCCCTCGTTTTTGTACATAATGTCCTTCCAAGCAAAGCCACCTCCTCCATAGCTATGTCAAAATTGCATTAGGAATCTTGGCTTTCTTTCAGTTATACATGATGTGAATGGTTTTGCCATTTAAAATATTTTAGGGGGATTGTAGAGTCAAGTAGTTTCTGGTATTCAGAGGGAGAGGCTGTGCTGCAGAGGGCCTGGGGCTGCAGCATTTTAGTCCCTGCAGTCCTTAACCTTTACACAGCCCTTTCCCACCTTCTCCTGGAGGAGAGAGCTCCATCAGCTTTGGGACCAGAGGAGCAACACCCTCCCCACACACTTTAGTATTAAGCATATGAGCTAAGAGGGCTCTGTATCTCAATACTGAGGCATAGAACATCTTTCTCTCATTCCACTTCAGAACGAAACAGCACCTTGCAGCAAGTTTGCTTGCCTTCACCTGCTCCAGTAGGACTCAGAGCTGCTTTAGCTCATCCACATAGCCTAATGCAGAGACTGGACACTGGATGTTGCTTGTCTTTGTGCTAAGTTGTTCATCCTTCTATCTCAGGTATTATTATTTTTCCCATGGGAGAATGAAGATAATCCAGTGGGCCAGTTGCCTTTGGAGTACAGGCTATGTATTGGTGTTAGTCCTCTTTGGCACTGGAGGATCACAAATTGAGTTGTTACAGGTAGTTTTCTTCTTACTTTCTTACTCAAATACAGCTGAAACAATTCACTTACTGTCCCAAGACTGCACTTGCTAACAGAAGTCACTGGGATCAGTTCCTATTTAGCCAGAATCAACACAGTCAGGAATTCCTGTATTACACTTAGAGGTGCAAACAAGTTTCAGATTGGGACTATTCATTTGGTTGCTTGGTCACAGATGTAACAGGACATTCACCCCAGAGAGGCCAGGGAAAGGGGATAACTCCTTTTCCTCTTGTTTTTCAGTTTGACAAAGGAGAAGGGCTGGTATCAGCTTGCTGAATAGAACCATCTAAATTAATTTCACATGGAGTGTCTGGTCTCAGCAGCAGGATGCTAATCCTTTGCAGCACTGCAGCCACAGAAGTGCTCAGGGACAGACTGGGGAGAAGGCCTCCAGTGCAATGTTGAGGCAATACAGGCATATGAGATAGGAAAAACAGGGGTTTAAGCGACCACTGGGGAAGAGAAGATGCCAGAGAAACTCAGCAGCTCTGTTTTCATCCTAGGATTTTGTGAGCAGGAGACAACAGGAAAAGAACAGCTCAGCTTCAAGTGTACACACAGCAAAGAAGGCACTAGAACAGGTTGCCCAGAGAAGTTGCCCCATCTCTGTAAGTGTTCAAGACCAGGCTGGATGGGGTGCTGAAAGGTGTCCCTGCCCAGGGCAGGGGTGTTGGAACTAGATGATCTTCAAGGTCCCTTCCAACCAAACCATTCTATTATTCTATAAATTCTCAGCGGCCCAACAGCATCTAGACATTCCGACTTTGCCCACAACTTTTTGTCACTTCCTACTCCCAACAGTGTCCAGTTAAGAAACCAGCACAACACAGCACAGGAGCAGCTGCCACCAGATACTTTACCTTTCACTGCCTTGGCAATTGCTACAAACTCAGCTTGGCCAAATGACAACAGGTGAGCCCAGATACTATGAGTCACCTGTCCGTGGTCAGACTCTATCTAATGGCAGTGTCACCAAGAGAACACAGGATCTGTCAGAAGAGGTGTGGCTAATGAGTGCCCCAGCACCGCATCTGGGTTTCACCACCAACAATGCTGTCACTCTACCACTGTAACGCCCTGTGTGATGCTGAGGGTAATAATGATACTCACAATGTGAATAATACAATTCTCTAAGGAGACTCCCCTTTTGAGCCTCCAGATGGTGTGAAATAGCTTTAAGCAAGGCCATAAACCCTTCAACAAAACTTTTAATCCTGCAGTGACTGCACTGGGTAGAGGTGGTAAAATGCATTATGACATATACAGACAGCCTCCCTGGCCTCTTCAAGAGGCATTGTGTCCACCCTTAACTAGGGCAAGCCAGTGTTTATCTCTGCCTAAACCAAATGCAGCTCAGCTGGTTTAATGCAATTTTTGTTTTGCATATTAGAATTAAACAATTAAACATTTTAACAGGAATGAATATCCTGAGCATTTCAAAGATTTTGTGTTTTTTTTCACTGCCACATTACGTTTTTAAATGTCTCCATTAAAAAAATGAATTTGGTAAATTGCCACAACTCCAGACCCACTGGAAAATGCAAGATCTTTGCAGCACAATGCAGGTTTGTCTTACCACTGAGATTTGTGTGACTTGGGTAAGAAATGAGATTTAAAGCAAAGTTTTTCACAGGAAAAATATACACAATAAGATGCACAGTGCCAAGATCTCCTTTTTGCTTTGCAAATGCTCTGGAGGCACATTCACACTTCACTGAGCCAAGTAATTTCTTAAAATGACTGGATGAGGGCTTGAAAAACGTGCAGACTGAGTCCTAACAAGAACAGTTTAGGTTTTATGACTGTGAGCCACCTGTGAGCTAAAGGGACAGAAACCATCTAAAAACTGTCAAGCTGAGAGTTCGGTTTCCACAATAAGCTCTGAATTACCTTTAATCAGCCTCTTAAGCGCACACTGGCTATTCTGCAGCAGCCCCACTGAAAATGCCATGGGTGTGAAAAACACCAGATGGTTAACGGGGGTGGAAAGCTATACACATCGTTAGAGAAGCATGGAAAATTCAGTGATGGCTATAAAAGTCACTAGACAAGGGCAGCTGTAAACAGCTAGGTGAAAAGAGGCGGGAGGGACATGTGGTAGCTGCTCTGTATAAACTGCTGCTATTTCCTTCTCAAAAACCACCAGAAAAGTGCTGAATCAATCACATGTGAACTGACCATACGGTGCAACACTCCCAAGTATTAACACTAAAGGTGGATTTCCATTGTGCTAGAGTTTCCAGCTTTTAGCAGCACCTTGGATCTGATAAAGGAATCATGTAAGGACCCCGAGTGAGACTTAAAAAGCAAACCCACTTGCTTTTTATGTGTTGTATATGCATGACTGCTAAACCCCAGCTAAATGATTACCTATATCTATGACATACCAATATGCTGAGGATACGTGGAGTATAAATGCAGTGTTAAGCCAGGAGGCCAAGGTAGGAAAGAAAGGAAAGTCAGTATGGCCCATCTTTCATTGCACTTCGAATGGACAAAACTTCAGAAAACCTCTGACTGCAAACAGAAATCATGGACATGCAATTAGGTGACCAAGAGAGGATTTTTTTCCTGTTTATCCCAACAATTTACAGTATCTTTAAACAGGAGAGGGGTATCATTTACAACCAACTCAATGGGCATAAATAACTACACCTCCTAAGATATCTCACAATGACTTTTGCTTATGGTTAAACAAGGTAACTATTGCAGAATCGGCAGAACAAGGAAAACTGAATTTTGGTAAAGACTGAGTAGCAGATGCAAGTCGGGGCAGGAAAGCAGCCAGAATCAAATCATGAAAATCATACCATCATTTTCATATTCAGTAGTGTTGTGACTCGTTCTATCAGGGATTCCATCCTTCTGTACTTGGGACACCCACTCCAATTATGTTTTACAAGGGAGCCTTCCCTTTTAGCTTTCCACGGGCAGGCTGAAATACTTTTCACCTCCAAGTCAAGTAACCTGTGGCTAAGCTCTCTTGCATGTATCACATCTGTCACAAATCAGCGAGTGTCAGTGTAACAGCAAATAAAAGGGACACTGATACCTCTCACAAACAATCTCTGCCACTAGAGGTTTGGGTTGGAGCCTCCATTTCCCCCTCCCCTCCATACATAGTTTAGGCAGATGGCCTTCACTTACCATACAAACACACCTGGCCATGTCAGAGTAGAACATAAACGGCTATAGTTAGAGAAAAGAAACCACAAATGCTTTTCAGTTTTATTTTTACTGGGAGGGTAGTGGCATCCTGACATGTCACATCATCCAATGAAAACTGACAGGGACTTTTTCAAGGCTCCTAGCTCACCTAGCAGTTATGGTACTAAGTCTTGGAGTAACCTTGGCTTGGCTGTAGTACTTTGTTCAGCCTGCAGACATGGCATTCCCAATTCCAGATAGTTTCGTTGGGTCAAGACTAAAGTAATCAGTACTAACAGAAAGGGAAAGTAATCAGATGTGAAACACAGACCATATGATGAGTGATGTGTCAGGCTGGTACTACACAGTATTTGTACAGACCAGTCAGAAATGGGTATTACAAACAGAGCTGGAAAATAGTCATAGTTAAAAACACGATCAAATGCTTTGAATGGGTTTCCCAGAAAAGAGGAAGTCTGTTCAGAAAAATAATGTAACAGGTTCAAAAAACAACAACAACCAAACAAACAAAAAATGCCTCTAGTGATCTTTAAATCAGCTTTTCCATTGGATAAATATATTTGAAATAGTTGTACAGTTCACAGTGGCATAAAGTTCTCTGATTGCTTGAGTGCTTGAAAATATCTCATCAGTAAAAAAATACCAGAGCTGGGGAAGGAAAACCCTCTCTCTGAATTCTGTACATGGGCAAATGCACAGGTTTTGGCAGGCATCAGGTCATTGGATCCATGGGAAACTGGCAGCATCACAGGACTGCAGATCACAAGTCAGGGGATGGAGGATAAGAAGAGTAGTAAGGCCCATTTTCCTGCAATGAGAACAGAATAAGTAGTTGAACAAAAGTCTTCTCCAATACACTTTGGTGCAATAATGGTGACAAAGAGGCAGAAATAATTAGGTACTCATGTGTCTTCCATAAGCTAGTCACTGCCACAATTCACCCAGGAGAGGACTGTGCTGGTAAACAGGCAGAAATAGGCCTCAGTTTTGCCTCTGTTTTGAGCAAAAAGCACAAGCTAAACTTTTGCCGTGAAACCAAAGCTGTGATACAAGTGAGCCATGAATGCTGGCACAGCCAATAACTCAAGACAAAGCTGCTAATGCACACACACAGGTCTGGCTATTGCTTCGTAGTTATATCACATCCTCTTTGGAATGATTTTGCCAATGCAAACCATATTCATTCCATCATTTGGTCAGAGACCTGGGGTCAAGAGGGAAAGAGGTGGAGAGTTCGACACAAAGGCAGGGCATTCTTCTATGGTTCAAATTTTCCCAGGTTGGTTTTTTTTTGTTTTTGTTTTTTTTTCCCTTTTTCCTTTTGCTGCATGCTTGTTAATATGTGGGACAGAGAAGATGAAACACAGATACTAATTCTTTTTTCCAGTCAGTGTAAAGTACATGGCAGGTATGTAACACGAATATTATATTATCCACAGACTCTTAGTGTGTTATGTTACAGTCCTTGGCTGAGGAAAGGAACTCTGCCTCTTATGCACATAGGAGACTGCTTTAATGGGAAAGTATCCCGCTTCTTAGCCAAGGCCCCTGATTGGGCTGATGTAGATGAAAAATTAAGAGAATCATTACTCACAGAAGAACAATTAGACTCTCCAGGAACCTTCCCCCTGTCTTCTCCCCATTCTTAGAATGTGGAAGTCAGTCCTTTGAAGGCTCTCACAGAGCAGAATGGGAGAGCACAAGAGCTGCACTCATGCTGGCCACATGCAATCACTTACCCTGGCATCGTACTCGAGGACAAAAGGGGGGAGATCAATCTGTTCTGGGGGTATGGCTGCGAATAACTGCTGAAGGCTTTCCACATAGTGGATTTTGTCCTTTAGCCCTGAGACTGTAAAGGTTGTGAAAAACCATGCTGAAACCTGAAAATAAATCCCAACAAAAACAAATTAACATGGTGCTGTTTCAAAACCTTCAGGATCAAAACAACACTCCATTGTTAAACAGGCTTGAGTTAAACTTGAAACACTAATATCATCCCAATAACATAACTAGGTCAGGAAGTACACACCAATGACTGCTAGTAAGCACTGTATTGTGACCTTTCAAGCTAGTGTTTTCTGCCCAGCTGCCAGTTTAAGGTCCCTTTCTACTGTTCAAGAGTGACAGCTATTCTGCTGTCTATACCCATCAGTATAGTGGCACGTTTTCACTTCCAGTTTAGCCAGCTTTTTGACTCTGTCAGAGGCATTTTCAACCCTTTACATTCAAGTTTTCACAGAAAGCCAATGAGAGGGAGAGAAAGCTGTTCAGCTGTTCAAATGTTCTACTGAAATCTCCTTTCTTCTTTGGATTGGCTGAGTGAATGTGTCCTTTTGTTTTATCACCTTTTTTATCAAAGTCTTATCAATTTACCTCTACGAGAATAAGTCTATCAACTTATTCTACAAGATTTTACTTTAAGTATTCACACCTCTCTCTCTTTTGGATATAAATAGGATATGGAATTTTTGTTTTGCGAAGACCACTAAGACACCACTGATACTTCTACAACTTATTAAATATTCCTGTTTAGATTGACTGCACGAACTTTATCGTTTCAACCTACCTTCTCCAAAAGCATTGTATTACTTCTTGTTTATTTTTTATCTTGTCTTTTCCTGGCAGAATGAAGGGGAAGAAAAAAACCTGCTCTATAAGTTACAAATGCTCCTATTAGGGACTATTCATGTGGTCCTAGGCACCCAGCTCTTGCTGACCCATCTTGAGCAGAGGGGGCTGGAAAAGGGACCTCCCTTACAACCTTGACCATTCTGCCACTCTGTTGGATAGTTTTACTTTGACTGCAGTAAGTTAACAGAAAAGAAGCAAAACCACAAGAAAAGCCTTGAGGGAAAGCAAGAGTTTAAAATAAACCAAAACATTAGGTCAATAAAAATTATCTGCCTGAATAGAACATTTAAAGAAAAAGTCAGTCCCACAAAACTGTCTTGGAATAACTCTGCTGCCTCCCTCAAAACAGCATATTTTAATGAGAAAAGGACAATGAAAAAGTGAAAAGGAGGTAAAGAACAGGACAGAACATTGAGATCAGTTCTCTATTTTAAGGGCAGAATTAGATATTTATGTTAGCAGAAAGCAGGGAGACAGATTATTACTGGCATCTATTATTCACTATATTTTTCTAATAAGATCTCTTATGAGTGACACTAGATGACAGTTTAATGAATGAAAAATACCTTCTCAATCTTGTACTAAAGTAGCATGCCTTTCAAGGTGTGTTATGAATAACAATCATTAAACATAATTGCTATGGATATTTAATGCATAAAAGCCTAAAGGGAATATTTTTGCAGCCATCACAAAAATTGCTATTGGGAAAAGTGGGTTTCCCCACCCCTCCTCCCTATCAGTATACAATCTACTGCAGTTTGACACATCCT
>NW_020884910.1:6044695-6105045 GCF_003945725.1 Corapipo altera
AAAAATCTAGACATCTGCTGAAGTTTTCTTTCATTTTTCATGTCCTGATGTTCTGAATAAAAGGCTATCAAAGTAATTCTGCCAAGATATAAAACCGCAGTTAAAAGTATCAGTTGTCTCCTACAGAAAACCAGCACAACACAGATTAGGTGTGTCACTAATGCTTTAACTTGGTCATATCTCAAACTTACTGAAATCTGGGAAATTTTATTGCAATCGGAAGGAGCTTGCATACAAAAAAGACAAAAGTGATTTGCAACAACCTTTATGTTGGCATCTGATCTCCAGAAACTGCTTTTAGGACTGTTATAGAAGAAACAAGACAAAAGTTGTTCAAGACAAATACGAAGATTATGATAATTATGAATATCTAATTTGAGTATTCAGGCACGTTTCAGTTTTGAAACATTCTTGATTCACAGCCAATTTCTGAAAACAGAATTTCTCTGGATGAGACTGTTTCAAATCCAGCCACTTAGGTGTCAGCTCAGACCATGAGCTCCAAAAAGGTTGGTCTGAAGCATTCTCAGAAGAAGAGAGTCAAGTTTCACAAAAAAATGCCCCCCCAAAGCCCTTTTTTTATATCAGCAGCTATAGCAATAACAAGAAGAAACACATTTACAAGCAAGAGTATGAAGGAACTTGTGCTGGCATTTCATGGGTATCTTGATCTAAGGCCTGGCAGTGAAGTGTGCACACAGCAAGGGCTGCTGCCAGCCTAAAAAAACTGCTGATGCCTATTTCATCACAAGAACAGTTAAATTTCAAAAGCACAAGAGAATTCAGGATCAGTGTACAAAAACAGACGGTACAATGACATACTCTGCTTCAGTTACTCTGTAACCCTCCTCCCTGCATACCAAACTCCATGAATTCTAGACAGGCAATTATCCTCAGTAAAGACATAATTTGCAACAGTTTCATATTTAGAAACCAAACAAAGAATCACTGTTGGCATCATGAAGCACACTGAGAAGTATGATGCTTTTCTAGGGGCTTTTGAGTTTCCAAAAGCCATGATGAAAAGCCTCTTGATCCCTTTTAGCCCATAAATAAGCAAAAGCGACTCTAACAGATGGCAGCCATTCGCTGTGACAGGATTCAATACTGCTGTAAAATGCACAGTTTATATCAGAGATTTAAGAATGAGATCTATGCACAAGGGTGATGTGTTTGGGAAGTCACATGAATGCACAAGCCTTCCTCCTGCATTTGAGGCATGGGGTATTTTCCACTACTGCTGGGGAGGAAGTCAGTGCTCCAAACAGGAAGATGAACCTGCCAAACATTTTTGAAGAAATTTGAAGCTTTTGAGCTAGCAATCTTCCATGGGGACAAGAGCCCTGAAATTGCCAAAAAAGGAGAGAGAAAAATCATTCCCTCTTAGCAGCCACCTTCTTCCCCACGCTTTCTGCTGCATATTCCCCATCATGTTTCATAAACTGATAGTCCATGCAACAGTCAGCAGCAATCCCACTTGCCTTCAGTTGGAAAAAACATTGGCACAAAGACATGGATACACATTCTCTTTTGCCTCCAGCTGTGCTGCCAGAATAGGATACAAACCAATACTATTTCCAGCAAGTTAAAGAACTTTGTGTCTCTCACCCTCTCTGGTTCCCACCACCATCTGCTTCCCCCACAGATCTGTCAAGTCCCACTGCAGTTTCCAAAGGGACAGACAAGATGGCAATAGACACAAAAAAAATGTTTCTCAACCAACCAGAAATGTATGGGAAGAGAAGAGGGGGATGAAATGCTGCTGAGAATCTAATATATTACTGCTCCCTAGCTTCAGCTTTTCCACTCAACTTTGTGACCTTAGTAATGTTCTGTGCCAGCTCCTACATTTTCAGGAGTATCAGAGCTGGAAGCTCTAATTCTAGCATGCAAGACCTCAGATCTGTACCCTGTGGGAATAATTAATATCCTAACTGAAACTGGAAGGTATGCTGTTGGGAAGCCTCAGCCTTAACTACATAAAACCAAGGAAGCTCCAAGTCTCATGGTGTCCCAGCTGTGCACACGCAAAGAAAGGACTCTCTAGAAATTTAGCAGTCAAAGAAATTCCTGCTGAACATGTGCAAACAGATGTTTTTTTCCAGGCATATAATTTTCTTGAATTTAATCAAGGTCAGCAAAAAGCAGAATAAACACAGAGGTTAATCTGAAGTGAATATGGAGGATCACATTTCTAACTGTTTTAATAGGACAAACAAAAATTTTAGAAAGGGCTGCTGCTGACAGTTCATCTGAAGTACTCATACTGCTGCAATATGAGTCGTGGGTATGAAGTACAGACGGGAGCCAGCTCCACGTTCTGTTGCCTCACACAGATCATAGCCAAGGGTAACATCTTACTGCATGACGAGTTCAGTTTTTCATCTCCTGAAGGCTTAACAGGATTTTTCTGCACTCCATCAAAGGCATTCTTCCCATCTTTCTTTGCTACACTACACGTTCTAAACCAGACTAATCTCACTGCTGCTTGACACACTGCCCTCTGCCCTCACCAGGGCAGCTCTTAAGTGATCCGTAGCACACATGTGATACCCCTTGTGGGGAAAGAAAAGGTGAAACACTCAGAACATGAACTACACAAAAAATTTCCAGAGTTTTTGATCATGGTTTGTCACCCTGCCAACCACACAGCAGCAACAAGGACAAAATCTTTCTCTCTGAAAGAAACAGGACCCAGAACTTCCACCTCTCTCTGTTAAGAGGATTGATAAAACAGGGCACAGACAGCTTGCACCCCACTGGGGTTCAGCTTATCACAAAGGTTGGAAGACTACAGCTAGATCAAAGGTGAGGATGAATTTCAAGTTCTGACTGTGGATCCAGAAGATACTGCCTCATTTGGAAGTCTTCTATATGTATATACCTCCACATTCCTCATACTACAGGCTTAAATGCTACTCCACCAACACACAAAATGTACTTTTCTTTTGTACTATTTATCTCACCTTCGAACGAAATGTTGGGTGGACAAAATATAGTGCCTTCAAATTCCTCTTGTACCTGGATTAGAGAGAGAAAAAATTATTTAAAAGAGACTTCTAATTGAGTTCACCTACACAACCCAACTGTCAAAACAGATAATTTTGCTTAAGTGCCTGTGATGTAATTTTAAAAAGTTAGATTTAATGTAAGGACAGATACCAAAAAGTAAATGTAAAGGTAAAAGAAGAGGAAGAAAAAAAGCAGCAAAGCAGAATGGTTATTTTTCAAAGACATCACAGCCTGCAGTCTTTCAAGTGGACAGTGAAAGGAAGTTAAGGACAAATTATGATGCCAGTTTTACCCAGGCCTCTTCCCTTAAAACTAGCAACATCAATAAAGCCAGGCTCCAAATGCTCCAGCTTTGGATACTGACAGACAATACAACCAGTGTACCTCCCTAACAGCTCCAAAAGGGAGACTGCAGAGGACAGAACTTCTGGTTTAACAGATGGTTTGGAGAAGGAAAGAAAACAATCTTCCTTTTTCTTGCCTTTGTAAGTCATTTAGGTCTTTGTCCCAGCAAAACTCTGTCACAAATAAACGGGAAACCACATACAGGGAATGACAAATATTTGCATAGCACAGTGGAAGACCAGAATGTGTTCTTCTCCTATCAACACTTACTTGGCATCAACAACATCATAGAGTTTCTTCAAGAAATTAGAGTCTAGTTGATTGTAATCATTTGTGAGCGTATGGAAGTACACCAGGACATATTCCTTCACTGCAATATGATCCATGACATGGATGAAATATAGGAGAGCCTAAGACAGAAAGAAATGAAATTCATATTTGCAAAGAACCCTTTCACAGTTGCATTACACCTTAATTTGCTTCCTTTAATTCATCTCGAAATCAGGAATCATGAGGCTGGATGGCATTATGTTTCAGCTACAAAAGCAGGGCCAACATTCCAAGTCTTCAACTTGACTGTAGTAACCTGGATGTCTTTTTTCCCTATCTGACCTCACAGATGGAGATACATTCTTGCCGTTTCCATGAAAAACTAATTTGACTCATTACATTTCACTCTTCATGTCTTGGCAGTTACAGAAGCAGGGCAAGTCTCTTCCTTCTTGAGAAGAAAAAGGAGTCCATATCAGCCCTATTTTTTCCACAAACAGACCAGTATCTAACTGAAAAGTGTCACCCCAAAGCACATGTAGCTTTGTAAGGGAATACATACTTTTATCTGCCTATAAAATAAATTTCTATTTAATATCTTTTAAGTTTTCTACAGATAATGTTTCTAGTATTAACACTGAACTATTCTTATAATTAGCCTCTTACATTCTGAACATTTCACATGCAACCTACACAACTCTGGTTTTACAAAGCCTTACCTTTTCCATGTCTATCAATGTTACAGGGATATTCCTTCCAACCACCACCATCACTGTGCGGCCACAGTTATCTACACCTGCAAAAGAAAGAAAAATACGTCTCAACTCCTCTCAGTCATGCCAAGTTTTGGAGTTGGTCCCTTTCAAACCAGGGAGAACTAGCCACAGCTCAGAATTTTTGCAATGCACCTGGTTTCCAACAGAGGAAATATGCTTAGAGTTACTGCTCTCACTATACCAGTACTTATTCTGATCCAAAAGAGCATGCATCACATCTGAAAAGTTAAGTTTTAAGGACTACAATTTTATGTTGCCTGTATACTCCATATTTACCCAAATATCAAGTAATAATATGTTTTTTATTTAAAGAAACCCAAACAAACTTCACTTGGAGTTCTACCACTGAAGCAAATTTCTTCCAAGAAACCAAGTTCCAAAATAAAATGCACTGATTCCCAGAGCACACCTTATGGTCCTCCTGCAGCCCACACAGCCTTGTTTAAGGCAAACAAAAGAACTTAAATTTGCAGCTACTGAGCAGAAGGTATCACACAGCCTTTGTATTTGCACAAAGATCAAGGTAAGCATCTGGATTTTCAGGAGGCCAAAGATATCAGCCAAAGTGTTGAAAGACTTTCTCTGCAGAAACACAGCTATGCTTTTTGACACCTGACTACTTGCCTGTTTCTTCCCATCCTTGTGCAAAGCACCAATAAGCCATTGAGTCTATGGCAAATTTTGTGTCCAAATATGATGCTAATTAAAGATCTAAAGTGCACTGAAGAGTTAGGTTCCCCACCTCCGCTTCCCGGGCTGCAAAGACCTTGCAGCTGTTTTCTTTCACTGAACCCTCCACCGGCTTGTTGAATTTCTCCCTAATCTCCCCATCTACTGAACTCAAGGTTGCAAAAGGTGCTTCCCATGGTACTGGGCCACCAGTACTAGAAGAGGCATACAGAGGAGAGCAACACATACCTGATCTGAGGGAAATAAAGCAAGTCATTTTGTTCAAGAGAGCTGTGTTAAAAGTTGCTTTAGTAACTGCCTATGCTCTACACTAACCATCTGAAAGCAACATTCATTTCTTTGTAACAAAAGGGTATAGGTAATTCAGACCAAAATAAGAACTATCTCACACAGAGCACCTTATGCATTGGCTTAATCTAATAGTACTGATTTACATTTAAACCTACAGTAATTCAGTAATGCATGTAGCCTCAGAGTGTTAAAGCAGAGCAGTTTAGAAGTTTACCACACAGTCTTTCACACCAATCAAGACAGAACTACTGCTTTACTGCAGAGGTGTTGCCTAGTTCTTGGTCAGCCTTCTATCTTAACAGCATGACCCACTGTATATGCAACACCACAGAAAATACTGTATTTTGTATTTTTACTTTAAGATGGTATACCTCAGTCATCAGTACCCTGAACTTACCTGTCTGGTACAAGGCTTTGAGAGAAGCAATGTCTGAGAGGTCTTCAGCTCTTGCCTGACACAGCCAGCGATTATAACTAGAAAGTTAAAAACATCTGGTCAGATCTCATCCCCCTTTGGACTAGCATTAGAATTCTGAAAAGATATATGGGACAGGAACAACAAAACAAGCTTTTTCTGACTGACCTCTCTCTGTAATCGATTTTCCAACCTATGGAGCAACTAGCAAGTTGTTAAAGAAGGAAGTGTTAAAAAAATAAAATTGAGTGCCCTAGTTACATACCTAGTGGTTTTCACTAGGGCAACAAACACACCTCAACTAGTTAGAATAGTGGCATTGCATTTGGGCTGAAAAGATCTCAGAGGTTTTTCCATTTAAATATGTCAGTGTTTAAAAGACAGAAAAAAAAGAAAATGTCTTTAAAAAGTCTAGAAGTCAAACACAACAACACAGCAACCAGTGTCAAATACGGATTTTTATCTCCCTTTGAGTGGTGTGCCTTATCTGACAAAACAAGCCAAACACCACGCCTCAAGAGGTCTCCAGCGTGGAATTAGTTTCTAAAGAAGTGATTATGCACATTAGGGTTACCACAGTGGGAAGGTGGATACCATTTGATAAATAAAATAAAACTGTTTTGCTATCTGCCCAGAGCCTCAGGAGCGAGCAGTATTGAAAGCAGGTGACCCCTCTACAAAAAGCGGTGACAAAACAGTGACATCTTGTGGCAAACGGATAAGGCAGCTGGTTGGATGCACCGGGTATGCTACTGGGTTCATCAAGAGCTTCCCTTTTCCTTGTACTGCCCCTTCCCTTCTCCCTTCAGGCCAAAGAGGCTACCACATCAATCCAGGGTGACACCAGGTTTTACCGGTATTTACTTGCTGGAAGATTAGGCTTTACAGATAAAGTCATCATAAGGGTTGGTCCTCTGAACAGCTAACTAATACAAAATATTCACACAGACAAGCAAATTCTCACTTCCTCTGATGCTGTTTTTGCAGTGCTGCCTCTGACAACTGTCCCTGAAGGATGAGGCGTCTCTGTTTATCAACATCTCCCTCCATGCGGGCAAAAGCATGGGAACCAATGAAAGACAAATCTGCCTCCAGACCCTCTTCATCTGAAGCATCTGCAGTAGAAACAAAGGCAGTGTAAAACGTTCGAGCAGCGTACAGGACAGCAATGCTGCTGCTGAATTATTATTTGTCTCAGTGAGCCAACACAGTCATCGTGCTACAGACTAACACAAAAACCACAGCGTACCGTGATGTGGCTCTGATACCTCACTAGTACCCCTGACAGATTAGAGCATATGATTGGTAACTAGACTCCCTTAAAATGTTGGTTTGCCTGAAAACTAACTGGGAAGTTCTAGTCATCAGCTTGTAACAAAGGGATAATGGTTAACTCTCCCGAAAAACAAGGTCTGGAGAGAGTGAGTTGGGCTTTGCAGTTCTCTTACTTGTCACAGAGGGAAAAATAAGTATGCAGACGCACAGATGCTGCAGCTTTATTCAATTTAGAAGCTGTACTGTAGAAAGCACTAGCTTTTTTTTTATATCATTGACACTTCTTGAACAAATGCTGTAGAGCTGGTGGTAATCTGAGTTTCGACATTTTGACAGTATTGTTTACAACATGACTGTGTGATGAAATATAAGAGCACAGGCTCACTTGTCAGCAAGGAATATTGCTAAGGCTTCTAGCACTACCTCTCTGGGCAATCTGGATGGGAACTGAGTTTCCCAGTTTTAGTGTGACAGGCTATACTAGCACAAGAGTGCAGGATTCCACTAAACAAATTCACTTCTACATATGCAAACATAGTAATTTCACTAAGTATTAGCTAGTGTTTGAATACCTCACACTGATCAGCTGCAAATATCACTCTAACCAGCAGGTTGCACAGGGAAAAAAAAAAGATTGGAGTCTGATCAGCAGGAATAGGTACAGTAGGTATCAAACTGTGAACAGGAAAATTAAGTTGTCTGTATCCTCACTGCATATTCAGCCTTAACCCAACAGGCTATGCAAAAGCAGAAAATCTTTGACATTCATTCCAAGTTGTCTGCTTTTGATGATTTCAGGCTTTGCTTGAAGAAGTGTAAAACTTTCACATTGCTCCTTAATAAATAAGGCAGAATGTGCCTGCTATGTTCATTTATATATTAAATTGCTTTGCTATACATATCTCACCTCAATCCTGACATCTAGGCAACCTCTTTACAAAGACTTTCACCAAGCTTTGATACCCATTTCCAAACTCTGATCTCTGGGTTGATCTAGTTCTTCTACATTTTAGGGAGTTTTGGCTAGTTTTCACTACATATCTACTGGTTTGATGCATATCAATAGAATGATACGATAAGCAACACTTTGCTAGTATACAAGACAGACCATTAACTATAATGCCTTTTTCAGTTAGGGGCTGCATGAGATTCTGCAAAAAACCTTCAAAGGCTCTAATCACTTTGGAAGAAAATTTACAAAGGGAATGAACTACCCCACCTCTCCCCACAAGAAAGACAGAACAGCTCTACTGCATCCTCTAACCACACCACTCTACACAACATGGCAGAAGTTACTGCTGTGGAACCCATGAAGCCAATGAGGCAGCTTGACAACTGGAATCATTAAAACCTGCCTTAGGCGAACTGAGGTAGGAAAACATCTCTCTGCTTCTTTTTCTTTTTTTTCCCCACTGATTTTCACACAGAGATACTTATTCCAAAGTTCAGTTAAGAACTCACCATCCGGAACACCCGGCTTTTCCGTAATCCTGATCTGCCGCTCTGGTACTACAGGCTCCCCTTCTGCATTGCCAATATCTGCAGGGAGGTAAGGTAAGGATTGTATCTCTTCTTCCAGCGATCTTGGAAAATACAGAGGCAGCAACTTCTGGTAAGTGGCCTACAAACAAGAAAAATGCGTGAAGGGCCTATCACGCATCCTTGTTCTTCAGTTAAACAGTGTCTGCCTTCGCAGCAGGCAGCCTGAACACAGCGTGGGTGTTCTGCCCAGGAACTGCCATTAGCAAGCCCAATGTACAAGAGAGGTCAATAGTCAAACTGCCAACATCTCTCAGAATACAGATCATTAAATGTCAAGTTTGCTATTTCAACAAGTCAGCAAGCAGCGTTTAAGATATCTGTAGGTGATCTGCAGGCAAGCTAAACTGGCCCTCTTAAAGCACATGTTTGTGTAAGGAGGAATTTTGTATGAGGAATTTCCTTTCTGGCTAACAGATATCAGTACTAGTACTGGTTCCTGTCCATGACTCAGAAACATGGAAGCCAGAAGCAAAAAGGTTCCGAACATGTCCACAGTGACTGCTAAGAGTATAAACACTACTGGAAAAGAGGCTGTGCTAGTAGGGGACAGAAGGATGCCTGTAAGACCAAAAGTCTATGTGATCCGAGGTGGAAATCCAAATCCAGCTTTACAATGCAGGAGTTAACGCTGCTGCAGAAAATATCAAACATGCACATGAATTTTGGTGGAATGAACACCAAGGAGGTACCTCTTCAAGCTCAGAAACAGCAAACACCACCTTCTCCAGAGTCTCTCCATGAATCTCCAGAAACCTTCTAACTGTGCCTGCAAGGAAGATTAAATGTAGTTAGCGAAACAGGAGGAGAAATCTACACACAAAACTACAAGTGAAGAACTCAGAGGGAAGAGGAGAGAGCCATCAGTACTCATACAAACTTGTTCCAGGCTGTAGGCAAGCGTGGATTAAGTGGTAGTTTAACACACCAAATGAGGTATAGGCCATACTGGAAGTTCCACTTCCACTCACTCCCTTTAGTGATAGACACAAATGGAGAAAAAGTCTCTCTTTGATTTTAACTTACTAGACATTCCTCAGACTGTGAAATGTGATTCTACGGCCCTGAAAAATCAAGACAAATCCTTCCCTTAGAGAGCCCTGTGCAAATTGCTATGACCCTAGAACAAGTCACTGTGCCCTAAGTTATCAGGCAAGCAATATAAGCAAGCTAGAGCAGAAGGTGGTCTGAGATAGGGTTAGCAACACAAAATCTCTGGAGCCAGCTAGGCCAGAGAGGCATACAAAAAATTATATTTGTAAATCATGATAGAAAGTGTCCAAACAAATTGGTTGATTTAGCAGTATTTTATCAAGTAGCACATAGCCCTACAGAGAGAACAGAAGACAGCAATGAAAGAAGTTACTCTACACAAAATACCCTAGTGGGAGTTCAAGAGACAGAAGAAGGAAAAAAAGAGCTATTTTCAAATACTTCCTGAAGAGAAATTCACCTATAATTGGGTTGACCTGCAACATTACTTTACATAACAAATGCAGTCGTGCAGTTCCACAGCAAAAAGTTTTGAATGCATGTTAGCAGATCTTTTCAGATGTCTCAATCAACAGGCAGACAGCGGAGAAAACAATGGACTAATCTGTTTCTCCAGCACCAGCATCTCTGCTAAACAGAGGGTAAGAGAGATTTCTCCAGTCAGCTTGCACAGCAAGAGGAAAATCCACTCTTTCCATCTGCAACAACTTTCCTATCATGCAGTACCACCCTGCAGGAAGCTCCAGATACTGCCTGGTGAAAAGCAGACGGAAGCAGGCCAATAGAAATGAACAAGAGACAAGGGAAAAGTAAGAACCAGGTGAGTATAACATTATTGTCTGATTTTTTTCAGCCTAGGAAATTTTCTGATTTCTTTTCAGTAGTCTTCATTTTTTTTCTTTAATAGAGTTTTCTCTTGAACACAAGGCAATTTGAAAACTTTTCGCAATGATTTTTAGTAAGAAGTTCCATAAAACAAATAGCTAAAGCAGAAGAACCATTTCCCCTTGTTTGCTCTGAATCTGATTCATACTGGATTTGTTTGGTGGTTCTTACATTGGGAGACAGGGAACAGCTGATTCCTATTCACCATTTCCATGCCACTTACGAATTTATAGACATCTCCCACGCTCCCTTCAAGTTCAGTATATTCCACTCAGAAAGAGACTTTAGCTTACTTTGCTATTTCTTGCCTTTTCCTATTCTTGTTTACCTCCTCAATTTCTCTCTCTAGCATATTCTTTTTGAATGTACATCTTTAAAGGGTGAACAAAGCACAGATTCATTGCATAACATTCTTAATTTTGTTGTGTCTTACTCAGCTTGCTGTTTTGAACTCCTTTTGAGCCCTTGTTTCCATGGAACTATTATAATCTCAGTGTTTTGCTCCCTAAGGTTAGCCCATCGTTTTTCATGTGAAGGCAGAAGCGTGTAGGAGTAGGTCAGGAAGAATATCAGTTTACAGTTGGATATGCTGATGACACTCAAACAGCAGATCAAATTCACTGTTGCTTGAGGTCCGTTTATAACTATTCAACAGTAAGGCCTCATCTTTGCTATTCTGAACAATTTTCTATTACCAGCAAACTCTCTCACCTCACTGTTCAGCACCTGTTCAAGGTTATTAATTAATACATTGAAGCCTGCAAGTTCCAGCACAAATACTCGTGGATCCTTACTGATGATCTCCCAACAGAGAAAGGTTCATTTGTTTTTAGCTTCCATTTCCTGATCAACCACGGAAGGCCTTTTTACAGCCTCTAACAACTACAGACCCCTAAAAAAAGGTTTCCCCATATCAACAGCAATCCATCAGAGGTAAGTGACCTGCTGAATACTTTCACAGTTTATGTTTCTTTCCAACAAACTTACGCAGTGCTATGTGGGTTGCATCCTCCAAGGGGTAGCATCTTTTCAGAGAGTTAATGACACAAAATCCTACAGAGCACATTGCCTGTTCCCTGAAATACAGAAAAAGAGACACAAATGAATATATGGTCAGGTGTGAACAAATGTCTGTCACCACAGTAGGTAACACCAATAATTTTTCCCTGGCTTTATGCAGCAGTAACCCTCTTTCAGGTTTTTGCAGGATTCTCCCCTGGCAAGATGTATACATACCACCATTAAGCAGAGAAGGAGAGAACCATTAATTATTGCACACAGTTTCCTCTGGTGTTTGTTCTCAGGTTTCTCCTCCCACCTCAGCTACATTGTTCTTGCAGTTTCTTGTATCCTAAATTAAGTTCTTCCCTCAAGCTCCCTGTAATCCTTTCCAAATTACTTTCCTTCCTGTACAGGACTGACAGTGAGGAGAAGGAAAGAAAAAGAAGGTGCTCTGTATTGCAAACACTCCTTTGTTCCCTCACCTGACCTATTTCTTGTTTTGTTAGAGGTCTGGACGTGGCTTACTCAACCCTACCTATGATTAGAAAATCATCAGAATGAAGTGACGCATACTTTAAAATCAGTAGGATGCTTCCAGCACTGAGCCAAATTTTCAGAAGAGTAAAGCAGAGCTGTCAACAACTGTCATCAGAGAAGTTTAACCAAGCTCAGTTTGTAGACAATTTCACAAACATTCAAAGTAACTCTAGAAAATAGATTGACTGAAAGGCATTCTGTATGCAGAACTATCAGAATTTTAAAATTGTTTTCAACATGTTTCAATCCGGGCCTGACTTTGCTTGTTACTTCTGAGGTAGAACAAAACTGGTACATGCTAGAAACTTTAGCTGTAATCTTGATTATGAAACAGTTACTACTGCACTGTAATGCACAGTCCAGCCCTGGAAGTATTGATCTTCCCAACCGTATGACATTGTTAAGTATATTTTCCGACATTGCTGTTGTTCAGGTATATTTTCTGACTGCTACCATTACAACAGCTGTCACAGGAGAAGAACAGAATACAGGAAAAAACACAGAAAAATAGAAAAAAACCCAAACCTGTTAGTTAAGAGGAAGTAGAAAATACCAGTGATGAAAGAGGAAAAAACTAAAAACCCAGCTGCAGCAACTGTAGATTTACAAGTAACCTTACACCTTGACTTGAAATTTTAGGTTTCTTTTGTATGAAGGCAGAGAGGTCAAATTTATGAACTGATAGAGCAGTCAGATCTACCTGTGGGTTTATCCACATGGCTGCAGACACACATGAAGTTGTTGCTGGAGCGAGCTCATTTAAAGCTTTTTGCTGCACAGAACCCAATGCAATCATTAATGCTGTTTCTCCTTTGAGTAACTGAATGCTGCACAGCTCTAGCTACACTGTTTCAGGACTTGAACCAGCTCAGATCTCTCTTTGCATTTTATCTACACCGCAGCACAGATAACAAAAGGCATCAAGCATAAATGAAGTCACTAATGTTTTCATGTCCTTAACCAAACCCGGTTCACACAGGAAGGTATGCACAGACATTTGGCCTTTGTGCAGACCTGAGTTTCTAGAACAGATGTAGCACAGATGGCAAACCCTTGTGCAACTTGTGGTGTGCTTACTTTGCGAGCTGCAAGACGTTGCGGTAACAGCTGTACAGAGAACTCTCGGCCGCGGTGCGATACCGGCTCTTGTACTTGGGTCCCACTGTGTGAATGATGAAACGTGCAGCCAAATTAAACCCTTTGGTGAGTTTAGCCTCGCCTGTCCTGCAACCTGAGAAAAAATAAAACACAAACATAAATGTCTATGTCATGGTAAGAAAGCCAGAAGTACTCGAGCCCCTGACTTCCTGAAGTCAGACAACTTCATATATAAGTCAGTGCTTAAGACATCAAATATTAAGGATAGCACCCTATCCCATACCAGCTGCTTAGCAGCATCTAGGCAGGCCGAGGAGGAGAGAACTGTGCTCATTCCTCTTCATTTTAAAACTATGCATATAAGGACAAACCAGAAACTGCCAGAAATGCTGTTTTAATTGCAGTGCCTTAACTACACAGCCAGAGAAGAAATGATTTAATAATGTGCAGAGAACTGATGTACAAATATACTATACAGCCAGCAATAAAAAGTCCTTCTGAATTTAACAACTTGGTTTGGGGAGACTGTTTTTTGGATAAAATTATTACAAGTCTCCTTAAACAAACCAGTTGCTGGCAAAGCTATTAAAAATGAATAGATCAAGCATTTGTTCCATTTATACTCCCAGAATGAGGTATCTTGCTTTGTTTCGCAAGTTTTTCCTGTCCACAAGGCAGACATATGATTCTCATGGAGATCATACTTTCTTGACAGACTAGATGTCTCATCCCAAGGCAAGGAAATTCAAGCAATACATTTAATTGTTCCATTCAGAGCACCCTCCAGTTACATACTCTGGAAACAGATACTGTGTTTGAAGTCTGTTTTTCCTTCGGCACCTGGAAGAAAAGTCTGCTAGAACTCCCCTTCTTCACCTAGTGAAGTCTAGTCCACTCCACTTCTGGACAGCCAGATATGGCATCAGTAATCTCTAACTACACTTATAGAAGATAACACTTCATACTTCCCAATGCCTTCTGCCTGGAGATCTCTACAAAACTTAAAAAACTAAAACGAGCGGTATGTATTATTCTTATTTTAAGATACAGGGGAAATGAGCTGCACAAGTCAAGGTCTGTGGTAAAAGTGGAAACAAAGTCAAAATCTTATTTTTTATCCTATGAAGTTTTAGACATTAGAATAGCTTTTTTCCAATTTTAAAATGGAGACTCTGAATCCTCTACAAAATGTGTGTGGCAGAGAAAAAGCATTACTGAAGTTGGAAGACTACTGTGCATTGCTGTTACAGAAGGTCTTCATTAGACTGCAACAAGTATGTGTTGATAGCCAAACAATCAATAGTACTTCATCTGCAAGCCTACTCTAGGCTATAGTGTTTCTGCATTAATCAAAACTAACACTGCTCCCAGGAACACATAAGGTAGCTGAGCCTTAAAGAAAGACCAGGCCTTCGAAGGGTCAGCACGTCACATGCTTTAAGATCACTGTTTTTCTTGGAATCTATGAAATGTGAATATATACCAAGCAGTAGGAATAAAGCAGGAGAGACCTAACTGAAAACGCACCCATTTTACAGCTTTAGAGTACAGACCATACATTTTTACTTTTTCAGCACAAACATTCTCCCATGAAAACAATTTCAAGGCTAAATGGGGAAAGAGGGAAAAAAGGAAGCAGAGGTGAAAGAAGAATCGTAAACTAATTTATTAACTAAGACTCTCCATCCACTGCTACTACCATGACAAATACATTTTGGGTGCTCAAAAGCTGAAGCTGTAACCCAGCCTCTCCTTCCTCCCCCACACAACATGTCAGTAGGCTGTCACAGAAGAACCGATTTCCAAAAAGCTCTTGGCACAAGGTCAAAAGAAAACTGCCATGTACAGGGAGTTGTGAACAGAATGCAGAATGCATTAGAGTGAGAAGACACCAGTGTCTTCACTGGGGTGGAGGATGCAAAACTACACATAATTCAGCATGGTAAAAGGGAATTTAAGAAGCTAAGCCCAACAACTCCCTACAGAGCTGACAGATCTCAAACTTTAAGGACTCTTTGAAATGTTGTCCCTCTCTTCCCACCTCACAGTGCACACGAGAAACCCAATTTTGTTTGGATTCTGGAGTACATAGCAGGCTCCTGACTATTCTATGGCACCTGGTGGATTTTAACAGTCATTTCCACCCACAGGACACACTGAACTTTCACTGCTATGAAATGGCTACTGTTCCTCCTGTTTTACTTCCAGATTATTCACAAAAGGCAAGTAGAATCAGCAAAGCATAATTTTATAAGAACAGAGGATGTCTATTCATTTGTAGTTTAAGCTACAGAGAGTTTAACTTAAAAATATTATGGCTCTTCTATCATTTTGTTACTACATATGGAGACTGAGCTGTTTCCCAACAGAGTGAGCAGTACTGCACAGGGACTGGTTAGTCTCAAAATTCAGCTCAGTACCATAACTATAAATGTGAATTTTTACCTGTGAACATTATTAGACTTCTCTATGACCTTGGATAACTATAAACTATTTGTTCCTCCCTTATTTCCTGTGCCTGTTTGATGAAAAAAAAGCCATGTATTTTTAAATCTCATTGTCAGCCATAAACTCTGTTAATAAAGAATCCAGGCAAACCTCATCCATTTCCAGAATAGCCTTGCATTAGGGCTGGTCTTGTAACTTTCCAATAAAGTAACTTGTTGTTCACAAGAGACAAGTGAATCAATCAATTTAAGCAGGCACAAGGACTTTATTTAGACATGCAGTGTTTTATCAATTCATCAATTATTGTTATAGTTTCCTGAAAGACTGTGTGTATTTTAATATCCTGAAAGAGGATACACAAAGTGTATAATAGAATCCACTTAATTTTTGCAATGGTGAACTTCAATTCTCATCTTCACTGTGTAAACACACTGAACAGTATAAAAGCAAAATCTGAAGATGTACAAGAGTGGTCCCTTGAGCAAAAGGTCTGATAAGCTAGCTGTTCAAAATGGCTTCAGATAACAATGGGAACTACTGTATCACAAAGTAAGGGTTCATCAACTCAAATATCTGCCACAGATTTTCAATTATCTGGAATGTGAACAGCAAAAAGAGACTAATTAGCGTGTATTTCCTCCATTTTTTTCCACAATTAACACCAGCTGTTGGGGGGAGGGCTAAGCTGTACCGTTTTAGTTTATGCCCCAATCCTGATGCTTTGTACTATGCAAGGACAGTAGTTTTCAATAAGATAAAAATGTCTCTGGTCGCTTACCTTTGAGCTTCTGGAGTTCATCCTTCAGGTCAGGCCCAGCATGCATGAATATACTTTCAGATACTGGATTCTTATCGGTGAGAGACTCATTACTGGTATTTACAATGGCCGTGCAGTTCAATAACGCGACATCTCCTTTCCTGAGGAAACAGTTTATTGCAGGCTAAATGTACGATTAAGCAGGATATTCTCAAATAAGTGCTGACAAGCAAGGAAATGCCAAGTTACAGGAAAAGCTTTAACAGTACTCCAGTGCCCACACAACGCAGCACACCCTGATATGCCGAATCATCCTTTGCCCCTGTGTGATGAAGACAGACTGCACACAAACTGTCAGTCCCTTAAAAACTCCCAGCCTCAGCAGTAGCTTAGGGACGCATGTAGAAAAGGCAGTTGTTCTAGTTGTACGTAGGGCAGTTCAGACAGCAAACATGCAAAGCAGCTTGTTAAACTGATGGAGTATAATACATTCCAAAACCCCACATATTTTCTCTCGAGGTAAGAGGACAATCCTTATGCTACATTACTTTCAAATCGTCAGCAATTTTTTCAATGTACTTCTTTTGGGTTGCTTACACACTATCCAGGGCACCTTACTGCTGCTGCTCTTCTTCAGACCACTAGAGTGATGCTGCAGCTGGACAAGTTTTCTTTGCTTTTGTTCCCAAACTGTGAACCCACAATTCGATCATGTTCATTCTGCTGTTTCAGGATCAGACATGCAGAAGATAAACAAGGCAGAGATGCGTAAGAGACAGAGGAGTAGCAGAACTGACCTGCTTTTTGTCACAGCAGCAGTCATTAGGGATTTTGGGATCAAAGAGCATAGGAAGGGAAATAAAGATTCCCATGCACAGGGAGAGATTCAAATAATAGTTGAAACTGCACACATTTATTACACCCAAGCCCAAGTCATAAGAGATGTTTAACCTTTTACTCCTCTCTTCCTTTACTTAATCAGGTTTAGGAAATCCATGAGCAGTCCCATTTCCTGCATGTGTTACCCAGAAAGAGGTTCTCTGAATCTGTGTCCCTGAGAAATCCTTTTCTCTTCGCATTGATTAATAAAGAGTTATTCTTCTAGATAGTAGGTTCATGAATCTGAGTTACAGTAAATAAAAATGGATGGAGTAAGTTCACCTCAGCACACTGTACTTTATCAACAGATTCATGGAGACAAATCACAGGATGGGGGGCAGGGGAAGAGGAAGTGCCCAAACCACATGAAAGAAGGAAATACTGATTTGAACCAGAAAAGTGAAAGCAGAATACAGAAAAAAGCTAGTAGACAGCAAGTATATTTTAAAAAAATTAAAAAACTCATATCAAAGTGTCCAACTAGGTTTTGATATTAAACACACAGCATCACAGTAGGAAGTACAGCTCCAGACTGTTGCATCAAGGACTGCTTATGAGCAAGCAATTTATAACCTGTGGTGGAGCAAAATCTCAGACTTGCAAATTTATAGAGAACAAAAAGATTATTTTCTTCCCAGATCTGTAATGTTTGATTCTAGAAGAGAGGATTTCAAGGCTTTATTCTACAGCAGTGATCATTATATGAGGCAATCAGATCCTGCAGTAAATGGAAAAGTGATGACAGACACACCAGGGCCACACAGAACTTACCATAAGATTATTTTTTCATTGATGTCTTTCCTGTATGGAAAAGGTGATCTAACATCAACTTGAGCCTTTCCAACAGGATTTTGGTGCGAGTCCAGCTGCTTGGCCTCATAGGCATCAGTCCAGCCTGGCAGAGTGTCAATATCCACAAACTGGGAAGGAGCACCCAAGGGATCCATGGGATGGAAACAACAACTCCCTTTCTCTGTTAACTTATCACACTCCAATTCTCACTGGAGTCTTCCAGGTGCTTTAAAGAAAGAAAATCAAACCAGGTCACCAGCTGTTCACTGAAAGTAATTCTCCTGTGGAGCCAGACCTCTCACAAGACTACAATGCAATTACAACCAGCAGAAAACAGAAAAACATTGATTTCTCACTCAAAGCACTCCCTCTTTCTGTTTTGTTACCAGTAAGGCAATGCAAACGCAGTGAGACACACCTTTTCCAACAGTGCAAGGTGAAAACACCCTCTCTGCTAAATTGGTCTAACTAGCTTGTAATCTTTTATTTTGGAAACAGTGACAACAAATTCCCAAGTGTAGAGTGGACCTCAGTCTTCCTGAAGAGCGTTATTTCTTTAGCTAAACAAAAAGCAAATCTGTAGCAGGGTATGTATCATCTATTCCTGCAGAGGAATATGGCCCAGGGCCATATTTGGAAAAAAACAAAACCGAAAAAAAATACACAGCTTCCCAAACCACAACGCCCCCCAAACCACAAACCTTACAAACAAAGCTAGGAAAACATCCTCCTTCCCTCCAAATCATACAGCCCTTGCAGTTCAGTGAATTCTGAACCACTGCAAACTAGACTTACTGCCACATAGTTCTTACAGTTGTGCATTCAGGCACAAAACCCCTTCACCCAAATAAGTTTTGCAAGAAAGAATAAAGCTGTAAATTTGAATGCTGGCCCAGTGAATTTGAAACTGAACTCTGGCATCAGGCTAGGTTTTTTTAAAGCCTAAGATGACACTAGTTGCTAGATGAAGGCTACTACATTTTCATTGTGACTGCTAAACTACACTAGGGAATCATACTAGCACAAACATAACCACGGCAGTAACTTCAGTTTTGACATACACACACACACCACTTAACTCTTTCCGCAGGTTCATAATGGATAATAATTTAAAAGAGATTGCATCCACAAGGGGTAATTGTGAAACGTGGATTACAAAGCACGCTCATTAGCTAGGAGAAAACAACAAAACAAAACAACCAAGCATCCAAGGTCACACTCAGGGGTAATAAAGGCTGACAATGGGACAAAGACAGCTGTAAGAGCATCTAAATAAGACTTCTGCCACAAAGAGCTGGGAGAAAAGCGACGAGCAAGAAGGGAAGAGCGGTTGCACTGGCTCTAACCAAAAGCTCATCTACAACAGCGGCTTCCCCCTGACGAACACCCAAAAGTAGAGGTCTGGGTAAGAGGCAGGAGGAGCGGGGCTGCTCCGGGATATTTCCCCCACGCTCGGTGCCCGGGCCCACCCGCGGCGGAGGCGGCCCCGGCGGGATGACGGGCTGGGAACGGGGCACAGAGCGCTGGGAGGTCCCTACACCCCCGAGGCGATGTGCGGGGCCCCTGCCTGGGAGGAGGCGCTGCCTCTCCCACCTCTCACACCCAGGACACCGGCACCGCGCATCGCCGGGGCCCCCGCCCGGCTCCACCCGCTCCCTCCCCGCGCTGTCCTCCGGCGGAACCGCGCGGCAACTCACGGGCAGAGCCGCAGAGCCGCCGCCAGCCCCGCCCGGCCAGAGGGTCCCAGTCGGCGCCCGCCTGGCGACATCACCCAGGGAAGCGCCGCGGCCGCCGCGCTTCCGCTTCCCTTCCCGGGCGGAGCTTCGCCGCCGCACTTCCAGCCGGGCCCGCCGTGACGCACTTCCAGCGCGGCGGGTGACGGGCCGGGAGCGCTGCACGTGCGGGGCCGCTGCTCCCTCCGCGCTTTCCCTACACATCCCCTTCTTCCCCTCGCGCGCCCCTCCGCGTTCCCGCCGCCATGGGGCTGACGCGGCAGTACCTGCGGTACGAGCCCGCCGCGCTGTTCGGGCTGGTGGCGAGCGCCAGGAGCAGCGTGGCCTTCGTGGCGCTGCGCGGGGAGCGGGGCCGCTACGTGGCCGTGCCGGGCTGCGAGCACGTGTTCGTGTGGGACACGCGGAAAGGAGAGAAGGTGCGAGCGGGGCCCGCCCGGGATGCGGTGCCCGGGGGTGATGGGTGGCGGGGCACGGCTGGGGTGCAGCGTGCGGGGCTTTTGGACCACCTGAATCAAAGCTGTTCGTGTTACTGGGCGGTATTTGAAGGGAAGCGACACCTGCACAGCTTCCCGCCCTCTGTAGTGTGAGCACAGTGTGAGGTTTGATTATGGCTCGAGTCCGCAGTTCCGGTCGTGTCCTGACCCCATCGTGTTGTCGTTTTCCAATTCCCCAGACTGGTCATTGGACCAAAAGGATCCTGTAGAATGTTATTTTTTTGATAGTCCAGAATAAATTCCAATGTTGGATGCTTACAAGAAGGTCTTGGTACTATTTATTTCTGTTTAAGGGCTTGATAAGATTTGCATTTGTTGAAATCCCACAGACAGCACTGCCACACAGAGCAGATGCGGCTGTAGATGATTTGGGTATCTCGAATGCAGCAGCTCTCACCTTTGTTTTCTTTTGCTAGTACCTTGTGGCCATCAGTTGTCAGAGGGAGGGAGTGGCGGTCCTGCTGTTCTTTTCTTACTGTGAGAGTAATTTATTTTATCTTGACTTAATCCTAAAATGGCTGGATCTCACTGTGGATCCTTTGAGATTTGCCTTAGTACCTCAGTTGAGGATGAGTAATTGCTGTCATGGTGACTGGAAAGCTGCTCCCTGTTTAGCTGGCTGTGTGAAAGTTCTTGGATGAATCAGGGATGTCATGGAGTTTGTGTTTTGGCTGTGGAACTGGGCATCCCATGTGAAACTTGTATCTCATAGGAAGGCAGTGAGCTGTAACTTTAAGGACTTTGCCACATATTGTCTCCTGAAATCACCGTAAGTGCTACTGTCCACTACAAACTGAAATCAGGATTTACCTCACAGCCCCTAGAGTCTGGCAGCTGGTATGTTGTTTTGGAGATGTTCTTGTGCAGTCTGTGGGAAAGCAGTTCTGTTCTATTCCTGAGAAAGGCCAGGCAAGAGAGGATGAATTAGGAAGAAACTTTCAGTCTTTACTCTCGTACAATGCTTCTTGCTCTCTGGCATTTAAAATGCGGAGGCAGAATTCTGAGCTGCTGAGTTCCAGGCTTCATTCTGGACCAGTTTCCTGTTTATGAGAAAGTACTTCCCTTCTAACTGCTGTTTGCCTTGGAAAATGGGGCTAATGACACTGTATTTGGTGCAGGAAGTTGAAAAACGAACTTACAAAATGGCAGAAGCTCTCAGTTGGATGTTCAGTTTAAGAGTAGAGTATGTTCTTTCTGCTCTGACATATCATTTATCAACATTATACATGTTTTGTCTCCTAAAAATTGCAGGTTCTTATCCTTAAGGGTCTCAAGCAGGAAGTCAGTTGCCTCTGCCCGTCTCCAGATGGGTTGCACTTGGCTGTTGGGTACGAAGATGGATCAATCCGTATCTTCAACCTCCTAAGCGGAGAAACGAATATCACTTTCAATGGACACAGGGCTGCAGTTACAACGCTGCAGTATGACCATCTGGGTGGCCGTCTGGTATCTGGCTCAAAGGTGAGGGTTGCACATCTGGAGGATGGCTCTTTCACAGAGCTGCTCCATGGGGAAGGCTGACCTGCACTAAAATGTTCAGCGTTTTAAGTGGGTTGTGTGACCTCTGCCTGTAGCCAGAGGATAGCAGTGAGAGGAGTTAGGATAGCGAGACAGTGATGAAGTTGGGGAGCCCAGGGCTGGGAAAGCAGCAGGGGCTGCAGGGCAGGAGTAGGGTACTAGTAGAGGTTTTGAAGTGAAGAAGCTTGTGAGGTCAGGAATAGCGAAAGTGACTCTATCTGGGATAACAATACGTTTAATAGTCTGAATGCACCTTTTGGGAAGCAATGGTACTTGCATTAAGTATCCTTGACATTCAAGTTGAGAGTGAGAAAGTGTGCTCTCAGGTAATATTTTCAGTCTTGTGGCAGAAGTTTTGCAGAGACAAATGCCAGTCCCTTGAAGATGCTCTCTCTGTTCCAGGATACCGAAGTCATCGTGTGGGATGTCATCAATGAGAGTGGTCTGTACCGGCTGAGAGGACACAAGGATGCTGTCACTCAAGTCCTTTTCTTGAAGGAGAAGAACCTGTTGGTCACCAGGTGAGCCAGGCTAAGTGTAGTTGTTGATCAGGAAAGCAGGCATGGTTTTCCTTGAAATTTAAACATCCTATGTTCTACACCCATTTGTGTTCTCCTTCATGTCTCATGAGATCTCAGATCCACCATCATCTTTGATTTTGTCACATCCACATATTTTTTAATAGTACTTGAATGCAGATGTGGTTAGTGGAGCTGAAATGGCCATACTGAAAAAACAGTATTTAGAAAAGGGTTTAACAAGCTGGTAAATGCAACAACTTAAAATTATTTTAACAAGGAATAATGATAATATGTTCATTATGTATGTAACCATTTTTGCTGTTCATCTTGAAGAATTAACTAGACTTAACTGTCTGTATGTGTAACTCAGACAACAATGTGAGAGAAAAATTGCTTCCTCGTAAACTGTAAATGTAGGAATAAATTAAAAGATGATAGGGGTTTTTTTTAGTTGGTTTTTAGTTGTTCAACATGAGCTGCGAGTTGACTAAATCCCTTTAATAATAAATGGTTGACAGAAGATACTCTTGCTGAAGTGTCAGTAATTTTTTATTTATTAATATATCATCTAATAGCCTAATAGAAAAGTCCATGCAATCAGGTGAGTGTAAAATTAGAGTTTCTTTAGCTTTTTTTAAATTTTTTTCAGATGGAAAAAGTAGTATTTGATCAGTTTGGTGGATGATACCCATCTCTTAATGCAATTTCAATATTTGCAGGTCAGCTTTACAAATGCTTCTTAATTTTCTCAGTAGCTAAATTGAGATAAAATTCCTCTCTGTTTTTTTACCTATTATATTAACAGAGTAGAGATATTATCCTGTTTTTCTGGAGATGCAAAGTCTTGCTTCCTTACTTTAGATTGTTTTATTGCCCAAGCAACTAACTGCCTTCCTTTGTGTACAGAATTTTTTGTGGTATTTTCATATGTCCAATTTACAAATGCCTTTGGATCCTATGTAACAAAATAGGTGGATTAACAATAAATACCACTTGTAATCAGAGGGGGTTTTTTGTCCTGAGGGAGCTTAGTAATGTAACAATTTATATCTTGATTTAGTTGAAACTTATTGAGGAAAATAGGCTCTGACAAACTTACCAAAAATAAATAAAGTTAAATTGTTGTAAGGTGCGCTGAATGAATCTGTTTAAATGCTGGAATTACTTATCTTGGATGCTCTTGTAGGATTGAGGTAGCTTAATGTGTGTGTTTTCAAGGAGATCTAATGGTATGTGGGCTTCGAAGGACTGAAACAGCTGTAATTCTCTGTTAGAAGGAGCAGCTCCAGATGAGTGTTCAAAAGGAAGGGATCTGTGTTTCTTGTAGCCTGGTCAATGCACAGGCGTGGCACTGGTTGCGACTACGGAGAATCGTTCTCATCCTGAATAAGCAAGAAAGAAGGCAGTGTGACACTGGGGCTGGCAGCTGCATCCAGAGGTGGAAGCAGTTTTCAGTGACTTGCCAGATACCTTTTTGTAGTACTTTTGCATTGCTCTACTTTGTTTTTGTGTAGGTTGAGAAATTCAGTGCCTGAGCAGCTGCTCTGGGAAATGTTATGGCACGTTTTAGATTTTTTTTTTCTGTATTTCTACCACTTTTCTAAGCATGTGTGCTCTGGCAGTCTTTCCTCAAGTGCTGAGTTTTGATTCTTTGTTCCAGTGGCAAAGACACATTGGTAAAATGGTGGGATCTGGATACCCAGCACTGCTTCAAAACTCTTGTTGGACACCGAACTGAGGTAAAGGGGATATGTGGGGAACTGTTGGGGTGGAGGGACTTTGGGTTACATGGCTCATTTTGTGCTCTCCCTGCTCTCAGGAGTTGTAAGCTGGCACTGTCATACATTTTACTTGTCATTAGGCTTTAGGAATGAACAAATGAGAAACTTCTATAATTTGCAGGAGCTGTCATCAACATGCAGTGGGTGACAATTCCGATACAGATGTCCCCAGAGGAGGTCTCAGCTAGCCATTCTCTTTTGTTTAATTAATTTAAATAAATCAATTAAAGATGCACTGCTGTTGTTGTGATAGTTAAAGCAACCATAAGCCGTTTCCTCACACTGTGTCTCTGGACAGGTCTGGGGCATGGCTCTGCTATCCAAAGAGAAGCGTCTGATCACTGGGAGTGCTGACAGTGAGCTGAGGGTGTGGGATATCGCATACATCCAGGAGGTAAGACACTCCCTCTGTAACCCCTCAATCTTCCCCCTGTCTGGCTGCTTGTCTTTGGACTGAGGTGGGACTGGTACATATGAAAATCTAATTGTTTTTCTGGGAAGCAGAGCCAAAGCAACATCTTTGCTGTCTGAGGGGTCCAGAAGCTGCCCTTGGGATGGGCTTTGCTGTTTTCTCTGTTTTTAGCTTTCAAGTGAGGCTGCAAGCACTTCCAGAACAAGATTTCCACAGTGTGTCAGATCTTCCTGCCTTATGGCTAGAGGGGACAGTCTTCTGGGTGGATGATAATCATGAGAGAACATGGAGTGCTTGGTGCCTCCAGGCATGCTGTAGGCCGCTCTGGTGTACACTAACTAATTGTATCTCCAGGGAAATGAAGTGTGAGACAGGAACAAGAACGCTGTAGCTCTTGTGGTTTAAGGTACTCCTTATGGTGTTTCTTTTTTGCCCATGAACAGGTAAAAGACCCTGACGAGCCAGAGTCCAAAAAAAGCAAAGGGCCTTCACCTGGCACAGAAGAAAACACTGAAGAGGACGAGACCTTAGAGTTGGATGAGCATCCTGAGGAAGTAAGATCAGTTTTCCATGCTGTCTATGAGATCGTCTGTCTAACCTCATTTACGTGGTTTATACCCTGAGTGTCATATTTAACGTGTTTGGGAAAACGTGATTCTTGTTTTTCTCCATAATTCTTTTGTTGTTCCATAACAACTTCCTCAGCAGAAGTTGCTGCCTCATCTACCTGTAAAACATCAGCAGAACTACGTGTACCAAAACACATACACATTCTCCACTGAAAGAGGAGGACTAGCAGATGTTTAAAGTTTAACTCTGCTAATAGAGCTCTTTGATCAAACCACACAGGATTAAGACAGTTACTGGCTGGTTGGCAGTGCTGATGCTGAGCTTTGCAGATCAGTAGCAGAAACTGGGAGGTCAGAGTTGCACCATAATGAAGTATGGTGTGAGATTTGATTGCAGAAAGGCATTTTCACTTGTGCTGCTGCTGGAGGCTTTACTGAATCTTTCTTTCTGGTGGAACTTTCTGGGGTACTGCTCAGATTTCAGATCGCTTGTAGTTCTGGTAGATACCTTGTTAAAGAATTTTCCAGCTTCCTCTCCAGATGATTTCTCTCCCTTCAACCCTTTGTTTAAGAGTCTTTGTTGTCACCCTCTCTGCCTCTACTGACAGAGGAACTAAGTTCTGGTGCCTTTGTAGCATAAAAATTCATCTCTGTCTCTTAAATGGCTGTGATTTGCCAATAAATTTAAGTTATTTTTCCACTGAGACTGTCAATGATTATTTTCAGTTAAAATGCAACAAAATATAAGGAGATAAGCTTTGTCGCTCACACAGATGCTTGTTTTGTCTCGATTGTCCTTACTAGCTGTTCTACCAAGACCTTTTAGGTTCATTTCCCCCTCTTCTCTTGATTTCCCTTGTCAGCAGGTTTCTGAGTTTGCTTGAGAAGATCAAATGACATTTCAGACCAGAGATTTTTCTTCTTTCCCTATAGCGCATCGTTAAGTGCAGCAAAGTTGGATCCATCGTGCGGGAAGGGAGAGACCGAGTAGTTACTCTTGCCACAGACCGAATGGGCAAGTTTTTGGCCTGTCATGTGAGTAATAGGCTCCTCTGCTATTGAGCTATAGAGGAGGCTGTTAGAGACCTTGGGTAATTTCTGTGAGGGCCAGCCAGGGTTTTGCATTCCTTTGACTTTGTTTACTCTGTCTCTAGGGAACAGATGCTGTTCTGGAAGTGTTTGCTGTCCTTTCTGAAGAGGAGGTGCAGAAGAAATTGGAAAAGAAAATTAAGAAAGCAAAGAAAAAAGCCAAGTAAGCAGTCTTTTGGATGTATTTGGATGCTGTCAGTGTCCAGAAAACTGGTAGAAAAGCCACTCAAGTAGCATTATACAGAGGTTGAACTCCAAACTTTTGGTCATTCTGTTTGTGCTAGCCATTGTATTTTGGGGTTGCTGTTCCTGTGCATCCTTGGTGCTTGTCTGATCAACATTGCTCTTAGAGACTAAATAAAGACGTTTCTTTCCGAGTCTTTGCCTTGCAAAAAAAGAAGCTAATGTGTGCAAAGAAATGATCATAAAATAGGTTTTTCAGAACTACTCACCTCTACCTGAGGTGCTGTTTATACTGCTTGCTGCATCGAAGTAAATCCTTGATAGGACATGCAGGAATGAGAGTTTCATCTGAGAAGTCAGAGTGACTCTGATGCCTCATCTCCTGTTTTACATTAGGCTCGTGAGAGCTTACGTACAGGTGAGAGCTTTCTTAATGTTTTCTTAGTGTTAAGGGTGTCTCTGCATATCCTGGCACTTAACAGGTGCCTCAGAACTGCCCTTAGGGAGGGGTCTGACTCCGGGGTAGAAACTAAAGCACCGGGTGTGTAAATCTGGAGATGCATTTTGGCAATGACCGAGGACTTTTGGTGGGTGGTAGGAGATGAGCAGAAGCTGCTCTCACTCTCAAACACAGCTTTCTGTTGTCTGTTTTGCATCCGTATTTCTCACGTGCCTTGTTCAAGTGCTTTGGCTCCAGACGAGTTTGCCTTTTTTAGGACAGATTTTCTCTTTAGTAGTCTTCATACCGGCACAAACTTCACTGTCTCACCCTGTTCCTAAATGTGATTGGCATTGCTGGATAAGAGAGAGATTATTTTCAGCAGACTAAGTGATTACTTTATGTTGTTCTGTGTCTCTGTGTTAGTTTGTGTTGGCTGTGATGGATCACTTGACTCTCCTCCCTTATCTGACATTTCTAGACAGAAATCTGAAGAGGTACCTGAAAGGAATGTGGAGCTGAGCCTGCAAGAGGAGATTCAGCGGGTCACTAATGTCAAAGCTTCTTCGAAAATCAAGTGAGTGAGCGTGTGATAGAGCCTGAGCAATGGTTATGCAGCTACCTGGGGAGAGCTCTGCACTGCTCTGTAGGGGGAGAGGTGGAAGAAATTTCCCCTTTGACATTTGTTTAGCTTGGAGCTGGGGAGAGGCCTACTGTGATCTCCAGTCCATTAACACTCTTCTGCTAGTGGTCCCCTTCTTGCACACTTCTGCGTCTTAGTGTGCACTTGCTTGTTGGATGTTCTCTGTCTATATTCCTGTATCATTTCACCTTGATATTTGATCCCTCCTACAGTTTGCCTTATTGCCCCTGTGTACAGCTCTGATTTTGTCTGATCAAACAGGTCATTTGACTTGATTCTCTCTCCAAAAGGAGAGCTGAAGATCGTACTGTTGCTCCAGAACAATGTCATTGAGTCATACAACCTGGACCTGTCAGCACAAGTCCCACAGGCTGTCCGTGCATCCAAGATAACCATTGGAGGCCACCGCAGTGATGTCAGGACGTTGGCTTTTAGCTCTGACAACATTGCCATTCTCTCAGCAGCTGCAGAGTCTGTAAAGATTTGGAACAGGTATGCAGTCCAGTTGGGTCAGTGTCCTGTGCCCTATGTGTGTCAGTCTCCCAGAACTCAGATGCTGTGTTCAGAAAAGCAGTGATAAGGGAGAGGAGACAATGGAGAGTGATAAAGTAGTGAATGAAGTAAAGGAAATAAAAAGAAAACAATTTGATTTGTTTTCTTATTAGGGAAACTGAGAAGCTGTACAGCTAAAATTGCAACACAAGGTCTAAATACAAAAGTCATACATAGTAGTGTGGTAGAGACTGTATTATGTTGTGAGGGGGTTTTTTTGTTTTTTCCTTTTTAATAAGAGGTACTAACTGTTATGCTAAACAAGGTACTGCCTGTTCTTTTGAGACCATGTGGGTTATCTGAAGGATCTGGTATTAGACTGAGTAGGCTCTACTTTGATCTAGGTTGTTGTCCCAGTGTTTCCTGAGTGGTATGTGTTTCAAACTCTGTTACCTTTGAACTCTCTATCTTATACTCCTCTCTCCTCTCCTGACTGACAGGAGTTGCTGTTGGAGGACGGGAGCTCTGTCCTTCCTCACAACAGCAATAAGTCACGATAGTGGACTATATAATTGCTTTTTTTTATGGAAAATATTCTTAGCAGTAGTGCTGGATAGCACTTGGGTCATAGGCTGGTGGTGGTGTCTCTTCTGACCCCAGCTGAAAGACAGCTGTGTGCAGATGTTACCCTGGAGCATGTCTCTCACTGAGTGGGCCAGATTTTGTGTCTGATAAGAGGTTTTGGGCTCTGTCTCTGCCCACAGATCGACCTTGCAGTGCATCCGGACGATGGACTGTGAGTATGCGCTCTGCTCGCTCTTTGTCCCGGGAGATCGGCAGGTCATCATTGGCACCAAGGTAAGGAGTGTCCTTCTCCACTCCAGACTGCCCAGGTCTGGAAATATGTTGTGAAAGTGTCATTAAGGCAACCTCACAGAAAATGCACTGTGTCTCCTGATGTGGAGCACTCTGTTTTGGGTGTAAAAACCTCTCTGACAGGTTCTGCTCTGTTCCCAAACTCTTTATGGAGTTCTTTTAGCTTGAACTGAACATCTGGGGAGAGCTCCGACATCCCTGACAGAGATCAGGAGTTTGATCCTCTTTGTAACAGCCATCTAATGAAGCTGGCTGTTGGGGAGATGGATGGCAGGGAGCTATCATGAGTTGTGAGCGGAGGGGCTGATTTGTCGTCTGTGATGTATCTTTCTTCCCAGACAGGGAAGCTGCAGCTGTATGACCTGGCGTCTGGGAGTCTGATAGAGACACTTAATGCTCATGATGGGGCAGTGTGGTCCATTGCTCTTTCACCAGACCAGGTAACTTAGCCACCTTTCTAAGTATCATCTGTTGCATGTCTTTTTGTGTAGCTCCTTCCTTCAGTACTGTGTTTACACTACTGATCAGACATGGGAACCCCTCATCCTGGGAGGTGGAGAATGCAGCTCGTAGTGTCTAAGAGCTTTGTACTGGAATCAAAACAATAGCAAGCAATAACCTGCTTGACATTCATGCACCCTACAGGTTAAAATGTATGTGATAGATTTTACTCTTGTTCTGAACGTAATGTAAATGGGATAATGTTGAAGTGTTCTTCATTTAGAAGGCTGTGCTTGTGTGGTGATGGTAAGGTGTGTGTGATCCAGTAACAGTGGGAGTGTCAAGTTGCCCACAAAACACATACACATTGTTGCCTACAGCTGAGATGACTGCTTTCAATCCCAACATTTCAGTCCAGGTTTTGATTTATGTTTGGGGTCTTTGTTTTAGACCTCCCTACTAGAGCTTTTGAAATTGTTTGTTGCTCCTCGGCCAATGGGTAATGCATGCTTTAACCAGAGCAAGTGTTTCTGGTGGTGTCCACTTAATCATTGATGCTGGAGGAAAGTGGGACACTTCAAAAACCTTCTTGTGTGTTGGCAATTCTTTGCTGTAGAATTTATCTGGATTATAGCAATTGGTTTCACAATAACTTTCTTGTTTTCCCCTGCAGCGGGGCTTTGTGACAGGAGGAGCTGATAAATGTGTCAAGTTCTGGGAGTTTGAGCTTGTGAAGGATGAGAGCAGTATTCAGAAAAGGTGAGAAAATAAACCTTTCTGGGCTATGTTGAGCTGCAGTCTCTGTTGTTGTTGATGGATGCTTTGGCCTTCGCTGTGCACTGCAAGAAGCGCCCATGACACCTGTATGGAACACGCAGAGAAGAGTGTGAGCTTGGTGCTGTTTTGTGAAGGCCTGAGCTTAGCTGGAGAAGGGCATTTGCCTAATTCTGATCCCTTTCTTCTGTATGAGTTTAGCTTCTAATCAGGATAGGCTTCCAGATCATTAAGTATTAAATTTAGCAGTGAAGTTCGTCAGCCTGCAGGGCCTGCTTATTTCCAGTCCTGTCTTATAAAAGTCATAAATGACTTTTATAAGTCATGAGATGCTACATGTTACAATTAACTTGCATTCCCAGGATGCAGTGTGGGACTTCCTAACTTGTTTGTTTGGGATAACAGTTATTTTTTTCCTCTTCTTGTTGCCAGGCTTTCCATGAAACATGTACGCATTTTACAGCTGGATGAAGATGTTCTCTGTGTGCGGTACAGCCCCAACCAGAAACTGCTGGCTGTCTCCTTACTGGATTGCACTGTGAAGATTTTCTATATTGACACGCTCAAGGTGTGCAAGACCAGATGGGCTGTGAGGCTGTGCAGGGAGTGATGTAATGGTAACCTGCAAGATGAGGAATACATTAGAAAAATGTCTGTTTATTGCGCAACACTAGTAATAATCAGAGAGACTGTGCATCCTGCTTCAGGTGCCTGTTTGCTAGCAAGCCTGACTGAACCATGGCTGGCTGACACTGGGGAAAAGATCCATGTATCATCTGGAAAGTGTTCTGAACCTGTAGGTGCCAAGGTTCATTCTGAACGTTGCAGACATGGTGTTACTCCTGAATTGCCAGGCACTATAAGGGTGTAGATGGATGTGTCACATGTGGCACTAAATAGGGCATAGCAGAGGCAAAACCTGTGGGAGGAGAACCTTCCTTGTGAGCAGTGTGTGGTGGTTTTGTGAGCTGTGTATTAGCACATGAATGTTAGGGAGTGACACAGGACAGACTGGGGCTGACAGATAGGCAGAGAGAAATAAACTCCATAGGCAGTGGTGATTAGCACCAGAATAAGTTCAGCTTGCTTGGGTCCTTCCACCCTTCTCTCAGTTCTGCCATCATGGCCCTGCTGCAAACTGTTCAGGACAAGAATAGAAGTGGAGCAGCGCTAGGAAGACAGAGCTCCTGACGCAGATCAAAACTAGCCTGTAGCTTGAGATTTTTACACATCTCTACCCAGCATGTCTAACTGAGTCACCTTTCTTCTGCTTCAGTTTTTCCTCTCTCTGTACGGACACAAACTGCCAGTGCTGTGTATGGACATCTGCTATGTAAGTATCATTAGGGCTGTGTTAGGTGGGTCAATGGGTGATATAGATGATTGTGAGAACCTCTGCTAGCAGCAAGGCTTCTAGGATAATGGTTTCTTATTACCCCCTTGCTCCCAACTTGGCAGTTTCTGGATGGGACACAGCAAGCAGTCCTGTGCTCCCTGGAAGGAGTACCAGAGTAGTGGTCATGACAGAACTGACCAGGGCATTTTGTGAGTGAGTGGAAACCAAAATGCTCTTGTGGTTCCTTAGACTAAGCTTAAAAGGTACTACCTACTCTCTGCTAAACTTACGAACTATGTGAGAGGAGCCTGAATTTTTTGTTAGTGGGAGCAGAGACCAGGTGCTGAGATGATGAAGCACCCTCTTGTCTGCTTTCATGTCTATTCCTTCTTGGGCTGCATCTTGCTCTGAGGTGTCTTTGAAATGAGGCTCATTGAAAGCCAAGAATGTCAAGATATAATTAAGTATCTGCAGAGGTTCAGAGGAGGGCCAGAGTGCTGTCAGTGCACTGTACCAACCAGTACCACAGGCATGGGCCACCATGGTGAGAGAAGGTGGAGATATCAGGAGGCCGTATTTCAGGGGCCAAATACCTGCCTTCTCAGCAGTGCTTAGTCACTGGTTCAGCAGCTGTTCCTTGTGGGGCTGCCAGCCAGCTACCCACCCCCTCTCTCTTTTTACTCTGTAGGATGGGACTCTAATTGCGACCGGCTCTGCTGACAGGAATGTGAAGATTTGGGGCTTGGATTTTGGAGACTGTCACCGTTCTCTCTTTGCCCACGATGACAGGTTAGTCAAATCCTACAGCATCTGGGCTGTGGACTCTCTTGTCTCCAAGGGATTGTGATCCAGCAATAATCCTTCTGTCCGGCATAGAGTGGGGGGAAGGTCTGCAGTGCTCCCCAAGTGGGTAAATTTGAGCCTTCTTCTCTTCCAGTGTGATGTATCTGCAGTTTGTGCCGAAATCCCATCTCTTCTTCACAGCTGGGAAGGACAGCAAGATTAAGCAGTGGGATGCAGATAAATTTGAACATATCCAGACCCTGGAGGTAGGAAGTTTTTGAGATCGTTGAAAGGAAGCATTATCCCTGTACGAGCAGCATTTTCCTCAGGGGTGGGAGTTGGGTGGTGTTCATGCCATACCTCTTCTGTCTACCATGCAGGGGCATCACCAGGAGGTGTGGTGTTTGGCACTCAGTCCCAGTGGAGACTATGTGGTGTCAGCATCCCATGACAAGTCCCTGCGCCTCTGGGAAAGGACGAGGGAGCCACTTATTTTGGAAGAGGAGAGGGAGATGGTGAGAGTTGCATCCTTCCTGCCAAAGACAACTTCCAGGACTCTTTTCAGCAGGCAGTTTCCTCATTTTTCACTGTGGAAGAGCCCGGCTCTACACTTGGCAGACTGGCTCATTATGAACCACAGCCTGGTGTTGGGGTGCCCAGGCTTGTCTATCACCTTTTGCATGATGGGACTGTGCCCTGAGCTGTCTGCAGACAGCACTTGCAGGTGTTGCCTGTGCTTGCTTGTCCTGCATTGCAGATGCCTGGCTAACTTGCTCTCTGCTTTGCTTCTCTCCTGCTTCTCAGACTTTGGTCTGTAGTTGTGGTTTTCTGCAGGTCTGTTGGCTACAGTCTTTGATATTCACTTATTATCTTGTTCTCCTTTCAATACAAGTGTGTTTGGGAGGCAGTTCAGCAGGTGGCTGTTGTGGAGTGATGGAAAGCACCGCTTCTGTTAAATGCAGTTTGTCTTGGTTTCCTCTTTCCCTACTGTGAGAGGTCCATTCTGTCTTAGTAGCAGGCCCCAGAGCTCAGGGGTGCTGGAAGAAGCCCCTTCTATTCCATTTGAGCATGTGTTGTGAGGACTCATAGACTCCAAGAAGGACTTCAATAGGAAAGAAGGTATAAAGATCTCTAGTCCAATCCTGTGCTCACTGCAAGGTAACCTTAAAGCAGGTGCTCAGATACTTGTCTTGGTACATGGACATCTCCAAGGAAAGAGATTTTCCAGGCTGTCTGAGCAGCTGTTCCAGTATTGAGCCACCATAGGGGCAATGGATGTGTTTATTTCATGTATCCAAGTGGAAATTCCATTGGAATAATTTGTAACTCTTGTCTTTTCATTGTATCCCTCAGAGGAACCTGTCTCTGTCACCGCTTCTTAAAGCAGTTCTCAAACCCTGGTGAGGGAAGGAGGCAGAAATGCAGAAGCAGGAGTAGATGAGAAACCTGCAATAGATGTATGGGTTTTTTTTATCCCAGCCTGTTTACAAGAGCTGACCCAGAGCCTGCACTTTGATGCCCAGTGTTTGGTGTGCTAGGAATGAGGGTGGTAAAAAGAGAGACAGCTTCTTTGCTAGATTCTAGAAAAGTGTGTTTTGGGTCAAGTTTGAGTAGCAAGGTGGGCATGAATACACCAGTAGTGAATTACATGCTGATGTAATTGATGCCTATTCATATGAGAGATGGCAGACTGGAGGCTTTTTGCTCTTGCATGCTAGGACAACCCTAGGACTCCTGTGCTGTGTGACTGGTGAAAGGTCTGGTGCTGAACTGCTGTGGTGTCTGTCTTAGCTTGATGGGCTGCATCCAAAGCAGAGGCCTTAATTTCTTCTTGTCTGGAAGATGCTAGAGTTCCCTGTGGTGTTGGGAGCAGGGACAAATGGGCATTTTGCACTGGCACTGTTGATCTCAGCTTATTTATCTTGGTTTTGCAATGGGCTGCATGAAGCTGCAGGCTGCCTTGCTCAACCAGTCTGGAGGGAATTTGTACCCTTGCTGCCTGCTCACCCCGTTAATATGTTGTGTTCTCATCCACTGTAGCAACGAGAAGCTGAGTATGAAGAGAGTGTGGCAAAGGAAGAGCAGCCTGTGGTGAGTTGCACCATCCGAATGTGCGTCTGACTGTACAAACTCTGGAATAACTATTTCTGTAAGAGGTGTAGAAGAGGTACCAGAGAGGAAAGATAATTTTCTTGCTTTGAGGAGGTACAGAGGGGAAGGTGCTGCAGAAGTTGTGGTTGCACCATGATGCATTTGACTTTGGTACTTCACACAGGCAGCTTCAGGAGACTGTGTGGAGCTGGCCAAACTGCTACACAGTAGCTGTGGACACTGAAACCTTACTGGGCTTTTGCCCTATTTATCTCCCCAATTCAGGTCCACACCAGCTCTGTACCAAGGCAGGACTGCCTTCTGGCAGCTGCTTCCAGGTCCGTGTAGTGCAGGACTGGTGGGGAAGACTCATCCCTATAGCTCAGATGCTTGGGTTGTTGGCAGAACAAAAACTGTATTTTCCTGCCTCCCAGAGCTCAGTGTTAGTACAGTGCCTCTGTTCTGGAGGAAAAGCTGTACACTTGGGAAAACTTGTATTTCCCCACATAAATGACCAGTTCAGGGAACAGGGCTGATGTTTTTCTTAGTATGGATTATGGTAGGATGCCTACCACAGCGGGTGCCTACGTGTATCAGCTGCTCAGCTGCAGAAGGAGGGAACTGCAACTCTGTATTTTGTAGGTGCCTGGAGAGACGCAAGGAGAGACAGGGCTGGCAGGAAAGAAGACTATTGAAACCATCAAAGCGGTAAGGTTGTGGGGGTCTGCCAGTGTTGATTTGTGCCTTACCAGCCTCTGCTATAGGGGGGCTGTCACAGGGTCAGAGCATCAGTTTGAAGAGTAACTCATGCTGTCACATAAGGGCAGATTGCATCTGCCTGCAAGAGCGGTCTGTCCTGCTCTGTGGCCGACAGAGAAGGATCTGACTCTAGAGAGTCCCACACCAAGAAATCCTGAGATCTTTCCAGAGAATGAGATGTGAGGTTCCTGTAGCTGCAGCTTTCTCTGCCTGTCATGTGTGGGACAGACTGGCCTGCTCTTGCCTTGTGGGGTTTGAAGCCCAAAGGAGCACAAGGCAGCTGGGATGTTCTCTAGACATCAGGCCTCTCCCTGAAGGGCTGTGCAGTCCTGTGGGCATCTGTGGAAGGTGGAAATGTATTGTGGAGCTTGAGGAGGCAGGTGTAGCAGGAAGGTGTGGGGGTGGGTAATTTCATGGCCACAGATTTCAATGGTTTGGTGCTCTTTTAAATACAGAGGAAATCCTTAATCTGAATAGGCAAAATGTCCTGACCCTGGCTTGTGCTTCAAAGGGGTACTGCTTGCTGTGGGTGAAGTTCAGTGTCAAGGCAACAACTGAAGCTGCAGCAGAGAGCACCCAGGGAAGTGGGAGCAGTGTGGGTGGTGTGTGATGTCTTCAGGACATGATTGATGTGCTCAGATGCAGTCTGGGGCAGAGGTTACTGGGTGAGATACCCTCTGGTGCTCCGGGTTAACCCCTCTGTTGCCACCTCCATTTGTCCAGTTGAGCTTTGCTTTGGCTTGTCCTGTGTCACTGATATGCTGTTCTTGTGTTGCACAGGCTGAGAGGATCATGGAAGCTATCGAGCTGTACAGAGAAGAGATGGCGAAACTAAAGGAACACAATGCCATATGCAAAGCTGCAGGGAAAGAGGTAAAAGACTGAGGAAGGTACCAATCCCGGTGTGTGTTGAGTGTATCCTTCCAGCTCAGGTGGTTAGCATGCAGATAAAGTCAGGATAGCCAGAAACAGCAGATATTTGCTGAAGTCTTTTGGAGAACTAAATGGCACCATGCTCTGGAGCATGGTTAGTGGTGTGTTCTTTCCTTCCAATATCTTTATGTTTGAAGACATAGTAGGATCTACATTTTGTCCATGGAAGAGTGTGCTGCTGCAAATTCATCCTAAAGCCTAGTCTTTGCCTTCATCTCAACAATCCCTGCTAAATAAGGGGCTATGATGTAAGTGGAAAAAGTGACAAGAAGTGGAAGAAAATTCATACATGTTTGGGTTAGTCATATACTTCTGAGAATGAGATTGTCTAGTGGCTGCAAATGAGGCCTTCAGCGATGTTCTGGAGAGGATAGAGGTGTGGGAATTGCAGTAAGACACTCAATAAAAGCTCTCTTCTGCTATGGATGAAAATTTGGTCTGAATATGCATTTGTACACACACCCCCTCCTCATTCTAACCCATTCTGTATCTCCAGGTTCCCTTTCCTGTCAACCCCATCCTCCGTGCCTATGGCAATATTACGGTAAGTGGAATGCCCAGGCCACAGGCTGTGGTTCTTTCTCAAGTTGAGTAGGGCTGGTTGATTTGCTGGCTGAATCAAAACACTGTGTTGCTGTGGGAAAGGACTGCTTGATCCAACTTGAAAACTTGGCATTTTGGTTTGTGCAAAGTGAACATAATTTGGGTTTTTCATGATTGTGGAGTTTTGGTGGATTTTTAAAATTATTTTTTAGTATCTTGCATGTGTATTACAAAAGTTTAACCCCATCAGGGTTAAAGAGGGGGGAATGAAATCCTGTGGCTCAGTAGCTAGCAATTTCTTTGCAGGTGGATGATGTTTAATTGAATCCACTGTAGAGAAAAGGGAGTTTGGACCTGCTTCTGAAGTCTTGGAGAATATGCTAGTCCAAGTGCTAGGCTGCTGGGTAAAAACATAGGTGCAAGTCATGATGTGTCCTGTTATGTGGTTACTTGACCATGATGAGCATCAGTGTGTCAGACCACGAACAAAAGTACTTCATATGCTGACAGTTGCTAATTCTCTTTCTTGGGAGAAACTCTACCTGTGGACTGTTTGTCCCAACATACCTACTGTGTTGCCTTGACTCAGGAAGCAGGAGCTGGAAGCACATGAAGGCTTCCTGATCCTAAATCAGGAATCTGCCTGTACAGCTGTAACCACAGGCAGGGCTGTGTTGTAGCTACCTGGGTTGACTTACATGGCATTGGTACAGCAGTTATGGATTGTGTTTCTATTCCTGAAGAATTTACACTGAAAAAATTCTGTATGGTAGTTAAAAGTCCAGGTTTTGCAGGCTACAGCTGGTGCCTTAACTCATTAATGCTGTACTACTACAGTTTTTACTTAATTCTGAGAATTTTTGACATCCTGCAAAATACACAGGCATGATTCATGGATTTCATTGATAAGTAAAAATCCACTACTCTGAGTAGACTAGTTTTTGTTTTCCTGGTTTATTCTAATGTGGACTCCTAGACTGTGTTTTTAAGTACCCTTTGGAAGATCCTTGGATTTTTATTCTCCCCTTTTCATGGAGTCATAAAATTGTTTGGGTTGGAAGGGACCTTAAAGACCATCTAGTTCTAACCCCTCGCCATGGGTAGGGACACCTTCCATTAGACCAGGTTGCTCAAAGCTGCATGTCAATGCCAGATGAAACAGCCTTCTGTTTTCCTTCTAACTGCCTGTAATCACCTTGCAAGAGCCTTTCTATCCCTCTATAATTATGTGTCTATTTTAATTATAAGTTGGATAGACTGAACAGAAGTTAATGAAATCCTATGACTTAATAGTTAGGCACTTTGACAATTCCCAGTTCTGCTCTGCATCTGCCAAATGCTTTCAGTACATTAACAGGAGTAGCAGGACTTAAGTCTTTGGGAGATGAGTTTGTGTAAGGTTTTATATGTATAATTTGTTTCTTTCACCAAACTTTTTTTTCCAATTTTTACAGGATTCATTGAAGTGAATTGAGATGATTTAGCCTGTTGAATATAAACTAGATTTTTCACAATATTCTTCACCAGTGTAGAGTATTCTGAGAAGGCTGGGTCTGTGTTTTAAGGCGGGGGAACTTCTCAGCTGACTAAAGCTGAAGGAGTTTCCTCTTTCTTCTACTAAGCTTGATCTGTCTGTCTCACTGTCTTTCCTGTTACAGCCTTCTGCATATGTGCTAGAAATTTTCAAGAAGGTCAAGTCAAGGTGAGTCCAAAGAGCCTTATTGCTGAACAGATTTGTGACTGATTATTGAATTTCTAGGCCTGGGACTGGCTGGGGTCCTTTAATGGTTTTTCATGCTAGGTATGGGCAGTGCTAGAGAGCCTGGAGTTACTGTTCCTGGCAGCCTCTTTTGGGAATGGAATTGGGGATTGGAAATTGTTCCTTCCATGGGAAGTGTGGGATGAAGCTTGTGAATGTGGGTTGCCTGCTTGGAGATGCACATGTATGTGGAGAGTAGTTTGGGAATGCTGAGTAGGTAGGGCTGTGTGCCTGCTCCCTGTGCCAGAAGATGCCTGCTGGCCTGGGCTGTAGTCTGTGCATACACACTGTGCTTTGTGGGCAGTCACAGACTGGCCATGAGGAATGCTTAGCACAGCTTTTGTACCAGAACCTACTAATATGGAAGTCTTTCCTGCTCATATGTAGCACTGCAGTGGCTGAGACTAATGCTTCTGTCCCTTTGCTTTTTCCTCAGTGAACTGGAAGAGTCTCTCCTGGTGCTGCCCTTCTCCTATGTCCCTGACCTGCTCAGACTCTTCAATGAATATATTCACCTGGGTTCAGATGTTGAACTCCTGTGCCGAGCTCTTCTCTTCCTGCTCAAGTGAGTCCTTTATCTGCCCAGACAGTATCTGGGCTTTCTTATACATCTCTGGGTCTGAAGCTCTTGGGAAGCATCCTTGAGAATAAACATGTGGCCTCTGCAGGAGGTAAGGAATCACAGCAGCCCACAGTGAATGGTGTGTGGGAACGGACTGATCAGATGCAGTGTTGACATGCCCAGATGGGGTTGGTTGCTGCTCCTGGTGCCCCAAGTCTCATTGGTATGAAAGATCCTACTTGAAGTCTGAAGTGGCACTGTTGGTGGCAGTCATTGTGTAGAGCTTGTGTCCTCAGAGAGATTTTCCCCTTGCACCCTTAGACTTCAGAAAATAGCTTTTCCAGATAAATCTGTCCATGCCTATTATAGTGCTGGTCTGGGGACGCCTAATTTAAGAAAAAAAGTATGTCCAGAACACACAGAGGCTCAGGAGAGGGGCTTTCTGATGTTTCTAAGAACAATGCTGCAATACATCACTGCCTGCTTTGTTCCCAGGATACATTTCGGGCAGATCACAGGCAACCACATGCTGGTGACAGTGATAGAAGATCTGAAGAAAACTACCATCTCCAGAGTCAGTGAGGCCCGGGTGAGTGTTGCACCCTCCCCTGCTCCAGGATCTAGAATAACAGGATGGGCCAATGTTTGTGAGCCTGTATTGTCTGTGGTGTCCACTGGGAAAGTTGGTTAGGGGTCTGAGCCCATTTAAACCATCCTCCTTTGCAAAATAGGCTGCCTTTTCCTTATGTTTTTCCTTATGTGAGCCTAGCTGTGCTCTGTCCCTCATTTACTCTTGGTTATGTGCTATATATATTTGGGCCTTGGCTCACTAGTTTTCTAAATATGTAGGAGGTAAATAAACTTTGTTTTTCTTGGGCTTTTCTGTGGGCTGCTGTCTTAATTAATGCAGACTGTGCATCTACCCAGAGACAACTTCAGGTGCCTGTCAGCAATTTGTCTTTCAGAATAATCAATGTATTATAGCTACTCTTAATAGAGGACTGTGGGGAACCAAGTGCAGGACTGTCTGTTCTACTTGGATGAAGTTTACATTTAAATAATGTTGCATTCTTTAAAGCTGTGGATTGCCCTGCTTGTGTCATTTCTTGGCAAAGGGTTGCCAGTACAGGACCCTGTGCCCCCTAACAAGCTTGAGATGTGCCTAACAGTGTGGTGCTGGTCTGTCTCTGCAGGATGTGCTGGGATTCAATATGGCAGGGCTCCAGTTCCTGAAGAGGGAGATTGAGGCCAAGGATGAGGTGACATTTTTTGCTGATGCCACTGAACGTTTTGAGGAGAAAAAGAGGAAGAGGAAGAAGAAAGAGAAGATGGTTCTTGCAGTGCTCTAGCATTTGCTGCCCAAGACCTAGAGCACCTGGATAGAGTCATGTAACCTCAGTGCTGGCCATGGAAATGTTCTTGTGGCTGAACATCTGTGCTGATGTCCAGTGGCTGGGACAAAGTCTGTCCCCTCCCCATGTGGTATAACCAGCTTGTAAACCTAACTCAGAATGGTTGTCTCTGAGGTGAACTATCTGTAGTCTGTTGCAAATGTATGCATTTGGACTGTCAAAGGTACATGCTCTGCCTCCAGGGGAATGCCCCTTAGCAACTGAGCTGATTATCCTGTGAAAGAGATCAGCTCATTTTGGCAGCCCAGATTCAACGGAATCCAGCACATGGACTGCTGGTGAGACCATGCCCTGTCCAGGGAAGGCAGCCGGCAAGATTTCATACTGGTTTGACACCTGTTCATGGCTTGTGGCCTCTGTACAAAGCTCAGTGACTTCTGCTGAAGTGTGAGAACTTGGTCTACAGCTGCTCAGTTTTTTAGTGGGACGGGGAGAAACACGGCTGTACTCTGTTAAAGGAATATTTATATATGCTCTACAAGACTATTTTGTTCACAGTGTTTTGTCCTGATATTTGTCTAGTAAAGCCTCAGCTGCCTTTCCCTGTGTGTCAGTTTTGAAAGGATTTTTTTTCAGGGAATAAAATTAGTGGGAGCAAATGAAAGGGCTGCCACCAGGATTGTGCTGTTCTGCAGAGCTGGCAGACTGAGCGGAGAAGTGTGGGTTGTTTGCATTGTACTTGATCCAGTTTTTAGAAATTGCACTGGATTGTTGCAATGTTGTACTTGTCCTGTATCAGATAAATGAGTTTATTTTCTCAGTGGGGGCAGAGAGGCAGGATAAAGCAAGCAAGGCTCTGCTGCTCTGCTAAGTTATTAGTTTGTAGTACATGCTGTATTTTTTACCAGTAATCACAGGTTTGGTGGATGTGGAGGCAGCTTCTAGTTACCTTGCTGGCTGTTGGGCCTTCATGTCTGACTTGGGTACTCAAAGCTGAACTTCTAACCTGCATTTCATGTGGATTTTTATTTGCATCCCAATTTTTGCTGAGTGCTGTTTTTGACTTAGGTTCTCTATTACTAGCAAGTGTGCAAAAAGCAAACAATTCAGTAGCTCAGTCTTTAGGCAGCACCTCAGGTGTAATAACCACACCTCTTAGAGTACCTGTTGTTAGTAAATAACTTTGTCAGGGGGGCTGATTGTTCACTTGATTCTGCAGAGTCTGGGTAATTTACAGGAGCATGTTGTACTCTAATTCCAGCAGGTGGGTCTCAGACTCTTTACAGAAGTAGCAACCTTCATACAGCTCTGCCGTATGTTTCTGGGTGCCTCTCTAATTTTATATTTGTCCAGATATGGGTGAAACTTGTGATCAAACAGCTCCACTCAAACATGTCTCCATCCTGACCTATTCTGTTCTCTTTCATCGTATTCTGTTCTTTCTTTACTCCTCCCAGAGAAGACCCTCATAAGAGAGTCTCATAAGAGGAATTACTGCAGTGGGAGGAAGAGGATGAACTGTAGGATGATAAATTTTGTTGGTAAACTCAGTTGACATCTGGTGTCCATGTCAGCTGCTGCTGAAATGGGCAAGCTCACTGGGAAAACAAAGAAAAGTGTTACAAATGGAGAGGTGGCTTGTGACACCACAGTGTACCCTCAGCCAAGGTGAGTGAGGAGAGAGATCCCAAAACCAGGTACCAAAAGGGGATGGCTGACTGTGCCTCCATATGATGTGCCCTGTTTACCTTAGTGACATGGAGATAGGTGCTATGTAACCTATGTAATGAGCTGCTGTTTGATGATCCTCTGGGAGGCCTGGGATAAAAAACACAGCCAGAGGTGCACATGAACTCAAGGACTGGTGAGAAGGTTGTAAAGGTATAAAAGAGTGGCTTGGGATGCAGAGTCATCATTAGGATGACAGGTGTTTGCTCTAAGTTGGAAGAGGGGAAATTCCTTCACCTTTGTCTCCATTTGCTGTCACTGGTATTAGAGAAGAATTCTTGGAAGAAAAGGTCTTTTAGGTGGTGGAAAGTTGTCCTTTCATAGCTGCTGACACAGGTTTCCCTGCTGAACTTGCCCTCTGATTAGTTCTCTGATTAGTATCACTTGTGACTGGCCTGTACTAATGCAGTACTGAGAGCTCAGCATATGCTTTAAATGGAAGAGGTCTGTCCTGTGCCAACAATCCACTGATATACTAGAATTCTGATATCCTTGGGTACATCAACTTGCCCTTTCTTAGGTGAAATTCCCTGGATTTACAAACCTGAGCAGGAAAGCAATTGCAAGTACAGGGCCAGCTTAAATCTGTATCAGAATATGTGTCTCAACAGTGTGAATGAGACAGTACAAAACTGGCATTCACATTTTACACTGGTGAAAGCTATTATTAATTCCCAGTCATGGGATTCTCAGTCACTCTGAAGTGCTGAGAGAACAAGACATGTGCATGTATCAAGGAAAACTCCCCATCTCTCTCAGGATGTCAATGCTGGAAAAAGGATGAAGCACAGAAAATCACCTGGTAGAAATGAATTCATTCATAAACAGGAAGCAGAACTGCATTCAGATACACAAATAAGATGGCTCACAAAAAGAGCCTGAGATGTTTCTCTTAGTCACTGCTGTGTAAGTAGGAACAAGGAGGAGGAAAAGGCCGTGTCTAAGTGGCTCAGTCTCCCACTCTGAAGAGAGACAAGCATTTGATGGTCCTCATGTCTGACAGTGAACAAGAGGATATAAGCAGAATCCCTCTCTGTCAAGTGTAACTTTGTGTACTCATAACCCTCATCTGGTGTCTGCAGCTAATTAAAGGTAGGTGAACACACAGAAAGTTAAGCTTATGATTGTGAAAGCAAACAGAAACTTAGAAGACCAGAGCCAGTCAGCAACTCTCTTAGGGAATTCACAGTTGACTTCAGTGAAACCTACATGCTGAGTACTTGAAAAAAATTTCAGGCGCCTCAGCACCTGAAACCTACCCCCTTTTTAAAAACAAACCTGTTGGGAACCATTCAGTACTGTATTAGGGTTGAAATACTGTAATCTTTCCACTGTTCGCCTTTCAGACACCCATGTCAGAAGTTAATGCAATTTTGGGACCACTTTTCCCATTAATAGGGAACAGGAAAAATATTTATTCACACTTAATCTGATTAAGTAAATGAAAAAGCCTACATTGGGATGTTTCTCTACTGTTGGACTAAAATTCAGGTATTTCAGTGCTGTTGATCCTCATGTTATTCTTCTAGGGCTCTAACCTGTAGTGAAAGAGGAGAGAAAATTAACATAAAAGAAAAAACCCAAACCAGTAAACCCCAGCTCTACCTCTGTACAGTTGTTGAAGCAAACCCAATAACAATGTCCAGATTGTTTGCAAGTGTTGTGGGAGCACTGTGATTGCTACACACTGGCTTCAGTATATTTGTCCTCTTGCTGTTGGAAGCGAACATCATGAGAAAGGGTTCTTACATGGGCTTCAACTAGATCAAGAGTTTGCTTTTATTGCACAAATTGAATGGCACAAAAATAACTACACATTCAGGATGGGTGGTCTACTTAGGAATACCAAAGATTTTCATGGGCAGTTCCCTGTGCAGTATTTAATTCTGAGTACGTTAAGAGAATCTTTGTGAAATGTTTTAAATATAAATGTGAAATAACTAAGAAAATATAAATGAGATAAAACTAAGTTTGGTCAGGTGATGCTTGATCAGTGATTTTTGCTTGTTGGTCTCTATTAGGAGGGGTGGCAAATTTGTGATCTAGTATTGTGAAGTCTAGTATTGCAGGGATATTTCCACGTCTCAATGAGAATCACTGACTGGTGATAACCACCTGGAAAGGTGGTTACAGTGGTCACAGTGCCTCTGCAATGACTTAACTGTTTCTATTCTGGATGGCTGAATAAGACTATCTTTAACCAACTACAGGACTTAACCTAGGAGTGTCAGTGTTTCACGTTTTGTGAGACTAAACCAACCAGTCCAGAGTTCCTTGACATATTTGAGATGGATATGGCTTTGAGTCCAGGAGATTTCAGGGGGAGTAATGTTCAAAGAGGCACTAGGTACAGTTTTTTGGTAGTATGGGGTAGCTGTAGCTAGCTTCAGCAGCAATTATCAATCAGTTCACAAAAGGACACTCTCAGAACAGAAGGGAGATTTGGCTATGGCCATGGCAGCTGTGATTAGCTAGAGTAGCCATGCAGGAGGAGAATACCATGTAGTTAATTCCTCTCCACTTGGTGCTTTTAATGGGAGATCACACTGATCAGAATTTCTCTTGGGACAGAGTGTGTCTCACTAAAATGTGAACTGACTGGGTGACTATTTCTCTTCCATTTCAACACAAAGTGAGAGAAGTTTGTCTAAACTGCCTTCATGATGAGCTCCAGGTTGTAAATCCCTAAGGTGGAAGGCATTAAACTGGATGTTTTTATAGTCTATAATTGCATATTACTCTGGGGGTAAAATTCCACACTGGAAAAGGTAAGAAGATATTTAAACAGGAAAAAAAGCTATATTTGATGTATGCTGGGCAGTCCTAGAGCAGATGCAGCAGTCAGAGGTACATGTCTGCGAAGTTTTTCAGAGTTGACTGATGTGGTCGCTTTTCTTTTTCTCCAGAGGAGAGGAAATGAGATACAGCTGGGATTTCTTTACTGACTTGTTAGATAACATGGCAGGCTTACAGATGTTAAAGTTGAAAGAAAAAGATGATGTCAATGTTACACATATGAAGCAAATGGGGACTGTTGAGCTGAGAAGAAACATCCACAGGCTTCCTGTTTATAAACTGTCACCATCAATTGTATTGTAGAGCATCTGAGTTCATATGGATGAGATGAAACACCAGCCTAATGTTAAACATGTTGACTGGTGGTTTCATGAGAAGTTCCCAATAAGGCTTTCTTGTTGTCAAGGAAGACTTACCCATTCTAAGACACTGTTAGAAAGCATCAAAAGGAGGACTACAAAGATGGTGAAGGGCCTTGAGGGGAAGCTGTACGAGGAGTGGCTGAGGACACTTGGTTTGTTCACCCTGGAGGAGGTTGAGGTGAGACCTCATTGCAGTCTTCAACATCCTTGTGAGGGTAAGAAAATGGGCAGGTATTGGTCTCTTCTTTGTGGTGACCAGTGACAGGACCTGAGGGAATGGCCTGAACTTGTGTCAGGGGAGGTTTAAGTTGGATATCAGGAAAAGGTTCTTCACCCAGAGTGTGGTCAGGCACTGGAACAGGCTCCCCAGGAAAGTGGTCACAGCACCAAGCCTGACAGAGATCAAGAAGAGTTTGGACAATGCTTTCAGGCACATGGTGTGATTCTTAGGGCTGTCCTGTGCAGGGCCAGGAGCTAGACTCAGTGATCCTTGTGGGTCCCTTCCAACTCAGAATATTCTGTGATTCTCTGTATAGATTGATTGTCTGAGGCTACAAAAATGTGGTGTATGAAACAGTGTGTGCAGAGGGTTGTGTGTATTTGAATTTGTCACATTAAGGTTGCCCTATCTGTAAGGCTCCTGTCCCTTATGAGACTTGCTGTCAGTGTCAAAGGGTCATCAGTACGACTAGGTTTTAGAAAGTGAAGTGTTAAAGAGATGCTGATTTATTAGGGCTTAACTGTAATAAATCCAGCTGCCAGGACTTGTTTAATGTGGAGACAGTAAGTGAAGGATTTGGGAGAGGACTGAGGAGGCTCTGCTATGAGTGCCTCCATAGAGCTGAGCAGTTGTAGTAATTTGCAGATCTCTTGTAATGAATCCTTTGGTTAATATCATCACAGTGGCTCCCTTCTCTTGTCTCAGGTGACCATGTCAGTGTGATGGGTGCATGACAGCTTTGCTGTGAGTTCCATGAGGTTCGTTCATGCTGATGATGAAGCCAAGAGGAGGTAAACAACTGTACTTTAATTTGCATCCAGTACTTACGCTAACTAGAAGGCTTTCGGGGTAGTGTAATCCGTAGCCGTGGTTTGGGGCTTGTAGGAACCACCCGGACTGTTGCTGCCATCCGTCCTTGAGGGTATCCTTCTGGGCGGCACTCATAAATGTCATTGGCTAACACAGGTGGAATGTCATGTTAAAGGTCTAACCCTTTTGGTACATTTATTTAAAATAACGTGTGAGGCTTGGAATGAATTCTGGAAATAAGATCGTGAAATGTCTTGAATGTGGACTACTGTCCTCAGCTCAAAGATTAAAGGACCAGGTAAAATATTGGGGAAGGGCATATGTTTTGGAGGGTGGTCTGCAACTGTATGTCTGAGGACTGGGTGAGTGGGAACAGAACAGCAGCTAGCTCTGCAATTACAGGCATGAAAGGTTTCTTTGGGCCACTACAAAGTAAATTTGGGAAGTTTCAATGTTGCCTCTGAGCATATAAAGCCTTAATGGAGTTGCTGTTAGCTAGTACTCTGATCAGACTCAGAAGACCCTGAAGTTCTCTTTTCTTTGATAAGGGTGGCCCTTATTGTGAATGAAGGTTCTGACATGTTTGGATGTAGCTTGCCATGCTATTTCTTTTATAGGTTTCCATAACTCTTCTCCCAGGCTTTTGTGTGTATATTTGATTAAAAGTCAAACAGAACTTCACCCTTCTGAACTTGCCCTTAAAAAGGAGCCTATAATTTTATCTAAAAAAATAATTGTAGCTTCTGGAACACAAGGGAAGGAGAAATAACAGTTCCTGACTTTGCTATTTTCTTTTACTGTACCCCTGTCCTCAGTGAAAGAACTGAAAAGCCCACTGAACCCACAGTGGGCTCATTTCTGACAGCATTCATGCACTTCTGTGCTTGCATCTTTGCTGCCGCAGGGATTGTCTAATTTGTCTTGTTTAGTATTATGATGATACATCATTTTCTTGCTCATGAGGTTGTACCATCAGATGCTACCATAGATTCAAAAATGTAATAGAGTAATTTCATGAGGAGTGGTTGGAAAGAGTTCCTGTTATTTTCATTTATTCTTTTAAAAGCCTCATCTTTCTGAGTTGCCATTCTTCCTTTCCCCACTTTTCAAAGCTTTGTTATTCTAATGTAAATTGCTTTTGGCATCAGGATCTTAAACTGTTCATTTGTTGTGCTTTTGAAAACATCCATTTGTGTGTTTCTGAAAACTACAGTAAAGCTTGCTACCTCAGCAGCCTGCACTGGAAACAACGCTTGAGGCTCCTGACAGGAAGATGGTCTCTGGGGTTGATGCTACAAGATATGTGTGGGAAATAAGACAACAAAGGATATTTGCTTTCACAGGCAGGAGAAGAGTGTCTGTTTCTGTTAATATTTCAATATCATGGGAAACTTCTTCAAGGCCACCAGTATCTTTCCCTTCAATTACCATGGCAAAAATCTCTATCTCCAGTTCAACCTCCAAGCCTGCTGCCACCTAGGAGAGACAAAGGATTACTCACAGGTAAGGTGCAAGTTTCATACCTGTGCCCTCTAGCAGTCCTTGGAGCTGGTGGTTCTTTCGTGTTTTCTGATGAAATCAGACTCACTGCCCAGCACATTACTGCACTTGCCAGTTACCCAGTATCTGTTTCACTAGAAAGGTCTGTACAAAACATTGTCGTTTGAGAGAAAACTATCAGGTGATCACATTTCCCCCTCTTGTATTTCCTTTTAAGTTCCAGAGGAAAAAAGGGGAATTGGGCCAGCTGGGAGAGAATCAAAAAGAGAGGTGGTTGATGCCCAAAGCCTGTCAGCATTCAAGAGGCATTTGGACAGTGTCCTTAATACCATGCTTTAACTTTTGGTCAGCCCTGCAGTGGTCAGGCCATTGGACTAGATGGTCATTGCAGGTCCCTTCCAAATGAAATAAATAATCTGTTCTAAAAAGAACATAGAGGTAGGGAGATACAAAAACGATGGATGTGTGGAGAAAAGAAGAAAATGGGAATTTTTCCAGCCATCTAGCTGGATTTCTGTAAAGCTCTTGACACAGTCCCCCACAACATCCTTCTCCCTAAATTATTCTGATTTTAAGTACTGAGTTGTGGCTACGGCTCTGGACTAGGAGGTTTGACTTGCGTTCTGGCACTGCCTCCCTGCACAAGTCATTGCTTCTTGATTCCACACACTAGCAAAGATTTTGCCTGGTATTACCTGGATGCCGTGGGGATACTGGCCAGTACTATTTATTCAGGTACAATATGCAGGTGAAGAGAGAGACTGAACAAAAGCAGAAAGCATGAAAGCTTCCTACTTACTGAGATAACAGTGTGCTATGGTGCTTTGCTAAATAAAAGCCTTAAGGCAGAGAATAGTTGGAAGCAGGAGAAGAAAGGACTGAGGCAATAGTTTACTAGGTTAAACTCTTGAAGGTGTCAGGACAGGAAATAAAATCTAGGCATAAGACAGAGCAGATATAACAAATAATACCCTAAATGGAGGGGAAAACTCAGAGGTAGTGTTAAAGTTTGCTTTGAAAAAGCTCTCTTTAACCTCGCTGCTTGACCTGCTGCTTTACACTGAACTTTATGTTTATCCCTCTGCATTCTGGCACAGGCTCTGAGACTGTGGTGGGTGGTGCAGGGGTGCTTGGCTGAAGGTGGCAGAGGGACAGTGGAAGCCAGAATCACTTCAAATATCTTTAAACAAATGGTGTACCATGCCAGCTCTATTCCCAGACAGCCTGAGGGCCAGCTGAGTCTCAAAAAAACCCAAAAGATCTCTTGTGTAACCTACAGGTGCTGGTGTGTACATCACTCTCAGTCCTGTGCATGGAGGTGGCTGCTTCACCCGAAACCTGTCAGAAAGAGAAGAGAATTAGTTTGACAGAAACTGTTTCAGGCAGGCAGAAGTCACATCTAGGAAGCATGCTGTCTGCTCTTCCTCTGCTTTTGTAAACGACAGCAGAATTTGTTAGCTCATCCTTTCCATCACAATGTACAACCTGGACTACAGCGGTATTCCTGGGCTTCTCGCCAAGACTCCGGTTTCTAACAAAAAACCCCCAAAGGAGCAGATTATTGGGCTAAAATAAGCCTTCAAAAAGCTTGTTAACACTGCCTGGTCCTTACAACAGAATGTGAAACATCAGCATTTTAAGCTTACACATGCAAAGCAAGCTGAAGTACAAACATCTTGGCAGACACCTGTGCATTGCACACCCAGGAGTCCTTAATGATCTTTATTTAATGTCCTTTGATAAGATTCTATTGCACAAGACATGATACTGGTATGAATTCTGTGGAAATAATCTTTAATTTAATAGTATCAACTAAACCAGAAGTTTCACTTCCTCATTTCTTACTGATTGTTAGACATCTGAGATTCAGTCCTTTTGTGTGTACAACTTCCACTGTTAAAATTGCTAAAGATCATTAGATCAGATATGACCTCCACTTTTGCATCACTCTGGAATTTATCCCGTGGATTTCATTTTCACTTGAAAAACAGCTACCAGCATGCACTTGCACCAGAAGCTGTTAAAGGAAAGGCAGTAGAGAGGCGGTAGAAGAGGCATTCCTAGTATATGGCTCCATCTTATGGAAAGCTCTGGCAGACTTATAAACTGGCTGGCAGAATTCCTGCTCTTTCTCTAGAGTGGTGGTTGTTATGAGAAACTGTACTTGATTTTTGTCAGGATCTGTTTGGACAGATAAAAACCAGGGTACTAAAAATTCAAACTAACCTTGAGAAGTTCACACCAACGTTCTTCATGATTACAGTGGTTGCATAGGTGCAGCCTTCCTTTAACACTCCAAATGTCACTCTGGGTGGAATGAGATGGAAGCCATTAAGATCCTGTCTTGTTGTTGCAAGAGAAGATGTTTTGATCTTTCCTGCCACAGGATCTTCTATCTTTGCAAACAAAATATTAGACAAAGAGAAAGTTGGTGGCTGTCAAGTGAAGTTTACAGTTACTTAATCTATGTTTGACTTCTGTCCACTCATCCTCAAGAATTACAAAAAGACATCCTAATTTGAGTAAAAACTCAAATGATGAGGCACTCTGAATATTATCTACAAATTTATACTGATTTTGAGTTTTTAGACGTATTAAGCCTTTGACCTTTCATGTGGGTGCCTGGTGCAGAACGAGTTTGTCCCAGCAGTTGAGAAGAAAGGTACTTTTAGAATTGCCAGTAAACACGCATGAATTGCAACTGCCACATTTCAGTAAACAGATTCAAAGTACCTTCCAGTATTCACTCCAGAGTGAAGATTTTATGCAAAAGAGATGACTGAGAGGATATTAATATTGACAAGAAAGATGTTATTTTACCTTTTTATTTGGTATGGAGTTTGGTTTTGTCCCCTGAAGGGATGACGGTAATATTACTTTCTCTTTTCTTGTCTGTCCTGCAGCATTCACTATCAGACTTTGAACTTTATGTTGAAAGGCTGCCTCTTCTGATCTTGCAGCCTTGTTTAGGTCTGGAAATAAAAGATGTCAAAAGCACAAAAAACTAAGCATAATAGGTGGATTAAATTTGTATTGCAAATATTTTGTAAAAAGTTGTTATAAAATGATATTAACCTGCTCCAAATTACATTCTGGAAGGCAGGTTTACCTGTTGTGCTGCTGGAACCTTCATTTTGTTTGGAAGGAGCTTGCAGCAGAAGGCCAGGCAAAAGTGATGAATCACTTATAGTATCAAGAAGTTCAGCTGCTAAAGGGAAAACAATATTTAGACAAGTGTTTTTCATGATCATCATGAGTTTCATAAACATGTGAAAAAAAATCATAACGTCTTTGCCACTTTAATTTAGACAACCTTGGAAGGCTGTCTACATAACCATGAGGGGCTGGGAAAATTCTGCATGTGTCATTTTGCTCCACTGGGCCACAGGGATCAAAAATGCCTATTGTGTGATTAGTCATTTCATGTTCTCTGGCTAACTGAGCAACAAGCCATAAAGGGCTAAAGGATAAGCTAACACAGGTCTTATAATGACTGCAAAATGAAGAAATATGGGAATTAGTGGCAGTCTGATAAAGCCCAATGGATGACTGTTTTCCTGACATGAATCTTTGCTGTGTATGACTTTTAATCTCTGTAAATGATTTCAGTAACTTGTCAGGGCTGCTTTTCATGCAGAACCAAAGTATTCCTCTCAATTCTGTCAAGCTCAAACATAAGATGATGATTCACTCTTTCACTGCTTCCTGTCATCTAGTCACTGCTTTCCTCCTATATCCTCCAAACTATCCTTAACCTGCATGTTTCCTATTCCATATTGCTTTTGCACCAGTTCCATCTTACCACTGAGTTTCAGAACTCCATCTCCCATTTTTTTCCAACAGCCATACTAGCCTTTTTCTAAACTTGGCCTCCTTGGTTCTTGCCCATCTACCCTTAACTATTGTTTATTTCATTTATGTTTTTCTTGAGCATTTTGCATCCATCCACCCCTCATTTATAGCACAATTCTTCAGCTTTGCATTCAAAGCTGATAGTGCTTCCACATTCAATAATGTCTGCAAAGGCTTCTTCCTCCTGAAAAAGATACTAAAATGTTGCCAGACCATAGATTACCTCTACTGGGTTTTTTAATTGTGTCTGGAGGGAAAGTCACACTTTCTTTTCTTTGAACTGGAGGAAGTTCCATACACAGTGCTTCCACATCAGGAAACTAGAGAAAAGTAAGAAAGAGGGCTTATGTTTTCCAAATAAGCATATATAAAAAGCAAATAGCAGACACTCTCCTCCCCCTGCAAAAAAAGAAAGGAAAAAAATAAAAATAAAGAGTATAAAGGAAACAAATAAGTAGAACCAAAGTGGTAACTATAAAAAAGATACACAGTTACCTCAGGTTCCAATGTACATTTTTGCGTATGTTTTATGCACTTACAGCATTTATCAGGAGAAATTACAACAGGAAAGCTCCTAAGGTCACCTCTAACTTAGGAATGTTAGTTTTACTAATTACCTAATAATCTAATGAGCAGGGAGAGGTTTTGAGGGATAAGTGAAAAGACCTGAGGTTTAGCTTTGCTCTGAATCAGACTCTCTCCAGAGTTTATAGAAAGAATTTTACAGAGTTTTTACTCAGTAAACATATACCGTCTTCAAGATATGTTTCTTTTTGACAAGGGCATATAATTCCCAGTATTAATTCTGCCACAACTGTCCTTTGTAATGGTTTCTTGAGATAAACTGAGGCTGAGATATAATAAACCCACGTCTTTCTGTGGGAGTATGGCTGATACTACCTGGCCTAACACAAACTCTTCCCATTTTCAGCTGCATTACCTTTTTTTCGAAAAATTCTTTGCTGAATTCTGACTCAAAATATGGAAGAAATCTTTTGTTTCTTATTGCCATTAAGGTCTCCTTTTCTTCATCAAGTTCTTTCCTATGTATGATTTTTACATTGTTGGTAAGGGAAAAAAAGAAAAAAAACATTATAACTGAGTTCGCCCTGTTTATCAGTATTACACATTGAGAAATGGAATTGGTAAAGGCAAATGGTATTTTTTCTCCCTGGTTAATCACACATGGTTTGATATTCTTGTTACTGGCAATTTTCTCAGTAATGGATCAAGAATGGACTGGTCTGATCAAAATGCATGCGGATAGTGGATTGGCTGCTATGAAGAGCTCCTACTCAGAGCATGCTCCACTGCTCTGAATCTTGTGGAACATGTCTGGGACTGCCAGTCGTGTGTTTTCAAACTTCCAACAAACATTTAAATCTAAGAATTGGTATTTCAGATCCATTGCTGAAATTTTGAACACAAAATTAATCTAATTTCCTTATTTTATCACAGGAAAACTTGATGGGTCTGTGGATACAGAAAATTCTGTTCAATTTTCTGAAGGTAAGATTCACCAGAGTAAAGACCATTTATGTTCTGCTTCCTTTAGCCCAGTTTTACACTACTAGAGTTTCACTGACTTGCAGGGTCTAATATCAGCCATGAAATTATCACTTTTAATCATACTTAATCTGGTTTTAAAGCCAGAATTGCCCATGATGTTCTTGTGTGCTGGCATATGTATTTAAAGTAATTTTTTTAAGGGTATGCAAAATAGTGTGGAATGCTATATTAAAATATAACTCTGAAACTCTAAAAGGTTTATTTCATGCAATTCAGAAAGTAATTAAGAAGAAGTATGGAAGATAAGTTAGTTTTCAATTGCTATTTAACCTTTTACAAAAATAAGAAAGAAAAAGCAAGTTTCTGATTATAATATTAATTCATAGAATCATAGAATCAGCTGGGTTGGAAAGGACCTATGAGGCCCTCAAGTCCAACCCCTGATCCACTACCACTGTGGTTACTAGACCATGGCACTAAGTGCCACATCCAGTCCCATCTTAAATACCTCCAGGAACGGAGAATCCACTACTTCCCTGAGCAGCTCATTCCAATGCCTGTAAAAAATTTCTTCCTAATATCTAACCTAAACCACCCCTGGCAGAACTCAAGACTGTGCCCTCTTGTCTTACTGATAGCTGCCTGGGAGAAGAGACCAACTCCTACCTGGCTACAACCTCCTTTCAGGGAGTTGTAGAGAGTGATGAGGTCTCCCCTGAGCCTCCTCTTTTCCAGGCTAAACAATCCCAGTTCACTCAGCCTCTCCTCATGGGACTTTTTTACATTACTCTGGTTCATCTAAGAAATACTGAATTTCCTAAATAGCTGTCAATATAAATAAGAAGTATACAGTATATTCCACACTAGTGGCAGAACCAGTAAACAAAACACAGGGCTTCTGACTTCAGTCTTGTTTTGAATAGTCTAAGTTAACAGTCATACTGCTGGGTTTTGGGGGAAAAAAAAAAAAGAGAGGCTCAAATCATTTATTCAGTGTTTCTGTTGCAGAAAATACCCCATTATTTGCTAGCAAGTCCCTGGACTATTACCCAAGACATGGTGAAATCAATAACATTCTTTACAAACGCAGATTAAGCTGACTCATAAAATAAGTTCAACCTACTAATGTTATTACCTGTGCTGTTCCAGTCTGGTTTGCCACTTGGACATAGGTGTTACTCCTTCTGGGCTGAATGATCAAAAAAAACCCCCAAAACAGAGAGAGTAGTGGAAATGAGAAAACTAGCATCGTGTTCTATAAGCAAAAAAAAATATTTACAAGATACCGCTGGAAAGAAAATGCTCTTTATGAGAATATGTTATGTTAACACCTCAGGTGACTCCTGGCTTGGACTTGTATGGTTTGCACAAAATAGTTTGGACATATCTGCATTTTTATTAGATCATTCAATCAAACAAACATTCAAAAGCCTTTCCCAAAAAACTTTAAAGTATGTTTCAGATAAGGAAAGAGAAGCACAGAGGTACAAAATAATCATAGGACACGTTATTAAAACACTGTGATATATATCTAGAGATCCAGGTCCCAGTCCTTAATGACAGTCAGTAAAGTACATTGCCTTGCCTGTGTGCTTGGTTCCATCCTGTGTGTTATTTACACTTGCATCAGTTCTCTCTGTTCTGTCCTACCTTAACTTCTGCTGTTGGTCCTCTCTTTGTGTAGTGATTATCTTCTTTGTGTGATGAGAAGCCTGTTCATACAGTTCACTCACATGAGCTGCAAGGTAAAGAGTATTATTAAATGTGCACGCTCTGCTAAGCAGTGCTAAGTGTTATGAATAAAAAACATTGAAGGATATATTTTTAATGCATCTTTCCATCACTTTATTAAAACCTAACACAGACTTTGTTACTTTGAGGGAAAAGGCAGAAAGATCTCCATTCCAAAATCAAGTTCAGAACTTTAACAGATAAGAAATTGACTTCAGTATAGAAAGGATGAGAAGCAAAGGATGATTAAGTTCACACTCCAACCCTGTATTTCCTGAAATATCTTTATGTTCTTGAATATCTTGAACCTTGAAAAGATACAAATCAAATACCTGTAAAGAGGAAAAGTTGCTGAGATTCAGCCACTTTCTGACTGGGGAGCAACATTCCAGGTCTCTATCTTCAGCTGAAGAAAATAATGTGGGCTTTCAGGGACCTGTATTACATTCAGCTTGCTTAAATTGTGCTTAATTGTAGCTGTGAAGCAGCCATAATCAACATTCTCATGGAAGGAACAACTAGTTCAATATGTATAATTGAGAAGTGCAGTCTTTCCATGTTTAAGATTATGACCAGCTGTAATAAAGAGTTGCCCTGTCTGCTGACATATTTTATAAAATGTGTTGCTTATTTTATGCCTTGAACGTAAACTGTGAGTCCAAAGAAATTTCCTTGGTTGAAAACAAATTTCTGTGACAAAACTTATGAAATCTGAGTATTTGACAGATGTGATCTTATTAGACTACGACAATATCTCTTACTGTTTTGGGAATTACATAAGTTCAAACTTCAAAATGTTAGTGTGGGTTTTTGTTCAGCTTTTTCACCATAAAATATATTTTTCTCTTTTTCTATTTTTACCTGTTTTAAACAGCTTTTCTTTCCCACTATCTTCTTCATTAATAATGTTTCATTAAAATTGCACCTCCATTTAAATCAGGAAACTGTAGCAAGCATTTGTTGCAGCAGTTTTCATTTACTTTGCATAGCATGCTATTTTATAACAAGTAGAAATACTCTTGATAAAGTAGGAAGGGCAGAAAAATAACACTTTAAAAACTACCATCACTAGGGGATAGAAGGTTATGGATTTTTCTATGGAAAAGGCTTATGGATTTTTAAAAGAAACAGACATTTTAATTTTTATTTGTACATACTGAAAACAGTAATTAATGTTAAAAAGTGTATTATGAAAATTTTAACAGAAATTCATGAGGGAAAGCTAATACGTTGCTCCATGTTTTTCCTTATATGAGGTTAATGTAACCAAAACACATGATCATTTGAGATCAGATTTTCAAGTCTTGTAAATTATCAGGATTCATCTAGTTGCTTTGAAAAACTTGTCTGAAAAATTGATACTTGTATAAAAGCACTTACTGTCATAGTTTTTATACCTAAGAAAACTTACTACATGTGGAAATGTGAGTCACAATATCAAATACACATGCCTAAACACAGGAATTATTTTTAGAGGTACTGAATCTTTGATGCTAACGAGTTCTAATCACCTGTGAAATTTACACAGAAGCATGCACATAGCACATAGATGAATTCACCTTTATATTCCTTCTTTAAAAATAATATTACAGTACTTTAAAACTTACTATGATATTTTACAATTAAAAATTACAGCTATTCAATTTTTATTACCTCTATCACTGAGATTTTCAGTTGACTTCTCCCAGTTAGGGAAGGACTGCAATGAAGAAGGAATAGCTGTGATCATGTGAGAAAAAAAAAAAATCACAACAGCAGCATCTTGTTCAAAGGATTTCTATCCCAAACAAGTGTTATCTTGTTACCTGACAATGTGACTACAAGAATGGAGGTATTTCAGGATGTTAGAAAACATGAGCTGGGAAAAAAGGAAATGAAGTACAATTCCCCTGGTCCAAACGTATTTGTTTCCTTCTTGATGACCTACTTCACAGATGGCTTTGTATTTTATATGGTTGCTGTTTATGATCTCAACTAAACTAATTCATAATCAAACTCAAATCCTTTTGCAAAGGCTTTGAACCAGATTTAAAACTCATGGTCACAACAACAAGTCAAACGGGAAATGCGTTCAGGAATTTGTAGGCTTTGTTACTCAGAACTCTCATGTTGCTGGTTTACAGTAAAGTGAAAGAGGACTAAGAGACTCTAAACTAGAGTGCTTCCTTTATTCTCATGCTGTCTCTGAAGCAGTTAACTGGAAAGCAGAGTTCTTGCGACCAGACAGTCTAGGTTGTAACAGAGGTAGGGAACACTGGAGACCTGGGTCACAGCAGGAGCATAGTGCGACTACTGCTCAGAAAAGAGTTGCCCAATGTGAAATCTGTACCTGGAAATGTGCTCATGGTAGCCAAGACAATCAACAATAATTAGTCACTAGACAAGTTCACTGGAACTGAGCAGCATGTGAGATTCAGCACCTGGATCTCATCAAAGCAAAGCAATGTCTGCCTAGAGGACAGAGGCAGGTGGAGTTACTGGCAGAACATTTCTCTGTTCCTGTTTTCAGAGAAGCTGTGACCCTCTTCTCCCATATACCCACCTTTCCTATTACCTATTCCTCTCCTTTTTCTTTCCATACTCTAAATATCCATGCAAATTAGCAGATTACAGTTTCCAAAAAATATATAAATTCTGCTCAGCAGTAATAACAATATTCCTCCAGATTGTTTTTGTATGATCCCAAAAGCAGTGTTTAAATTCTTACTATGGAGGCGGCTGTGGTTGAAATAAGTCTCCCAGTGCAATAACAACAGACTGGAAATCCCAAGGCTGGGGGATATACAGATTTCGGTAATTTGGGTCTGTGTGTTTGGAAATATATCATTCAGTAGAGTCAAACTCCTGAAGTGTTTTGAGCAATGCTTCCCCAAATGGCAGTAATGCCATTCAGTAGCCCACCTTAATACTGTGTGGCTTTGCTTTAACATTAAACTACAGCATAGCTGGCACTGTTCTATCCTGACATTCACTGTTTTATTACCGGACAATGATGTGTTTCAAGGGTCACACTTCCAGTGCAATACAATGTTTTTGTTGGAAAAAGTAGTTAAAAACTGTATTTTTCTCACTGTAACCAGTTCAAGGAGACTTGCAGCATTCTCCTTTTCCTCTTCTGTTCTTGGTTCTTTCACATTCATCTCTTCCAGCTCATTTTCATGCTTTAAAATGTTGTCCATATATTCCTGGCGGAACAATGAAAAAGAGCAAGAAAGAGGTAGATGTTTTCTTTGCAGAGGTAGACATAAGGGACCCATGTACAGAGAAAAGAATTTGTGGAAGTAATTAGACAACCATCAGATGGCTTGGACTGGAAGGGACCTTGAAGATCATCTAACTCCTTCCACTATAGCAGGTTGCTCCGGGCCCCATCCAGCCTGGCCTTGAACGCTTCCAGGAACAGGGCATCAACAACTATCTGGGAAACCTGTGCCAGTGTCTCGCCACCTTCACAGTAAAGAATTTCTTCCTAATATCTAATCTAAATCTATATTATCTATATTATTAACATAAGCTTAATGAATAAAAGGTGTTCTAACAAATATTGTTTGTGATCTGTATCTCCCTACTGTTTGATGTCTGTAGCGGTTTGAAAGCTCCCAAAAATTCCAATTTCCAAGTCCCCCCACAATTTGCCTCAAACGTGAGAGAGAAGGTTTCAGACAGGTACAACTCAGCATGGGGGAATTATATCAAAATTTATTACTAACAGAATAAAAACTATAGAAACTAAAAAGCAAATAAATACACAGTATTAATACAATTTCTACCACCCCTGGGGCCCTCCCACATCAGTTCAGAAGAAAAACCTTCAGGGCGATATCTAAAGTCTCTCTCTCATGGGGGTACCAGGGAAGGAGCCTTTTTCACCCCTACCAGCTGCTCGAACTCTGCCGAGTCTCCTCCTGAGCTGCAAGGGAACACTTGTTTCATCAGGTCTGCATCACGAGCTACAGAGAGTCAGCTTTTGAGTTCTTTCTCCCTGTTTCTTGAAGGTTCCTCCCAGGGAGTAACATTTCAGGGACTTCTCCACTTCAGGTCCACTCTTCCTCCCCAGGTTGCAGGATTTTCCGGGTTTTTGGCTCAGTCTTATACCCCAAATAGTTTTCACCAAAGTCCTTACCCAGAAAAAGCCTGCTTGGTTTTGCTTCTCTCTATCTCAGCTGAAGCATCAGGTTGACTTGCCACGTAGCAAGGGAAGGCATTCCCCCGCATTCCTTGTCCTTTGCTTTTTGGCTGCCCTCGTCCAAACCTACGCAGGGCACCTCCGAGCCCCTTGGCCCATCTCCGTTGCCTCAGTCTCAGCTCCAATCGCCCCCTCCCCCGCCATTGATACCAAATTTGTCTATTTATCTGTTCTCTATTACTTACTGGATTATGTGATTATGTGACTAATATGTCTGTTCTAGAACAAGGAGTAATCACAAGCATTGAGGCCATGTTGCTGAGAACACATCTGCGCTGGGCAGGGCATGTCTCAAGGATGAAGGACCGCCGCCTCCCTAAGATCTTGCTTTATGGTGAACTTGCCACCAGCTGCTGCACGAGAGGAGCCCCAAAGAGAAGATACAAGGACTCCCTGAAACAACATCTCAGCCTTGGCCATATTGATCAACATAACTGGTCTACTCTGGCCTCCAATCGGGAGCTCTGGAGACACACCATCTGTAACGCTGCTGATGCTTTTGAGAAAGCACGCAGGATCACTCTCGAGGAGAAAAGACAACACAGAAAGAATCGTGTCTTGCAAAATATACCACCTGAGGAGTCTTTCCGCTGTGCCTTTTGCAACCAGACATGCCTATCTCATATTGGCCTTTTTAGCCACCAGCACACTTGTAACAAACATGGGAAGAGCCCTCCCCAAATCTTTGTTCGCGAAGCCCAGCCCTGAACTACTTACTGGAAGAATGAATAAATGTGATTGTAGTACCTTGAGGGAAAGATGCAGCTTTTCTCTTAGTTCATCACTGAGTGGCTTATACTGGAATAGCTGACGGATTGCCAGTTTATTAGGACATTTACGCACAGGTACTGGTAAGCACGACTGCTCCGCAGATCCAATGCAGAGACCCTTCCAAATACATGTTCTGACTGAGGGATCTGTGATCTTCCTCTGAACATAGAGAAGAACAAGCAAAAAGAGCAAGAAGTTACTAATATTACCGACTAAATGCAGACATCAGCAATGTGTGTCTCAGCTGAAAAGCATATGTTCTCCGTACAGAATTAAGAATCTAGACAATTAAGCTGGTAGATTCCTGGGAACAATTTATCTAACCTCTTCATCTGGCAAGATTAACTCCCCTTATAATTGCTATATCCCCTCACTGAGTGTAAAAGAAGCCCAAGGGGACTACATGTTCCCTGACACAGTCTACCCCTTGCTTTGTCTGCTTAATAAACTGAACTTAATATTCCTATTGTTTAGAGTTCCTTCTCCCCACAGAGACAATCATCTATTGCTTTAACAGGAAAAGGCAGTTTTGAAACAATCATACCTCAAGAGGAGAAGATGCTTCCTCAGTCCCTGACTGAAGTTTCGGTGGAGCAATATTCTCTGGTTCTGACTGAAGATTTGGAGGAACAATACTCTCTGGTTCTGACTGAAGATTCGGAGGAACAATACTCTCTGGTTCTGACTGAAGATTCAGAGGAACAATACTCTCTGGCTCTGACTGAAGATTCGGAGGAACAATACTCTCTGTTTCTGACTGAAGATTTGGAGGAACAACACTCTCTGGTTCTGACTGAA